>NC_079147.1:271053465-271353465 GCF_945859685.1 Eupeodes corollae
TATGATCTAATATATTAGTACGACAGAACCTAACTAACAAATTTATCGTTAAAGCCTTGGGGTTTAAGTTTGGAAGCTAATGTTTTATGGCACAATTTATCAAAGGCCTTGTTGAATTCAATTCTGATCTTGATAGCATTGTTCTATGGGGAATCGAAAACCGTGTAGTATTTATTGCTTCGAAAACTTAATACTGTCTTCTATTGCAGAAGCGTACCTCTTTCCCAATGCCACTATCCATGGGTGGTACTGACATTGAGAAGATTAAAAAGATTTCAGTTCCAGGTATGTGAAACACAAATCACTTATTGTGAAGTAATCACATATTCGACATCGCCAAAAATGCTACTTTGAGAGACTTTGTTTCTCTTGAACACTAACGGAAGGTTTCATGCCTATCATTGTTTTATTGATCATTTCACAACAAATCCCTAGTGAAATAGCCAGTTGTATTCCTCCCCTCAAACAATTGAACCGTAATACCCATAATTCTTAGATATTTTATCTGTTTACTCGTGAGCCCACTCCGAAATTTTTTCAACCGCACTGAACGAATGTGGAACCAGGCTCAATATTTCCCATTACAATGAGCAGACGTTCAAAACTAATGTGCATCGGTATCTCCTTTCTCATTCTGTCCTCCCTTTTTAATTGCATGCACTGTGTTAGTCATTATAAGGGTATTCATAACCCCTTAAGTTTATTATGTTTTCAATATTTGTAATAAATCAAATTCAAACTTTTAAAGTAAAAAACTTTTTTGTTGTTTTAAACTCGCAATAGTGACTATTCGAATGATTTTTAAAAATTTTGTATTCAGTGTCGAAATTCAGTATTCAGTAGTTTTTATGTTTTGAAATACAGAGTTTCTAGTGAACTGAATTTTAATTGAATTTATTTATTGAGAACTTTTATTTTGGTAAATGGTTTTAGAGTCCAAACTGGAATATACTCAACACTCCAAGCCAAACTATTTATTTAAAATAAATGCGGGTGAACATTGTTTGCAGTTTTTTGTATTTAAATATTATTTGTGTTATATTTAAAAGTTCAAACCAATTTAAATGTAACTTTTGCATTGTGCAAATGTTTAACTTTCTTTTATGCGGCTTATTGTATAACTACGATGCTATAGGATGGAGGGATTGGCTCACATTTTATAATTTACCCGCAGCAAACTTTTTGATGCCAAATGTGTCAAGTGTTTGTGAAAAAATATGTACGTTAAAATTACATGATGACCATATTTTTTAATTGATATTTAACTCATTGTGATTGACAAATTTTAACATCAAATAAAACGTGATGGCGCATACAAAAATTTAACAACTTTCATAACTTTTCGATGTAAGACTTAACTTAAAACTTTATGCAAATGTGAATTTTAATGGACTCTAATTGCTAGGTGCCTTTTACACTCTCCATCAGTTCCGTGAAGTGTGTGGTTTTTTATTTTTTAATTTATATTTTTTCGGCAACTTGATGTGAAGCTGCAGATCTTTTTGCATCTTCAGCATTGTTCCCAATTTTAATCTAAACATTAAAGTCTGTCCACGTACACACGATGTATTACAACATTTATGATTTTTATGGTCATTCATAAAAATGTTTATCCAAGCAGTTTTATCTAAGCCCATTTTTCATATAATAACCGAGGAAGCTATAGACGACGACAAAGCATGAGCCACACCTGCATAAAAGCTTGACAGTCAAATCTATGTAAATATCTTCCGTAAAAGTTGAATACAAAAAGATATGTATATAAACATGAGATGCATCTAATCTCCATAAGTTGTGAGCTTATTCAAAAGCATCAAATTATGTAACATGGTTTTGTGCATACAAAATAAAAGTTTAAAAAAGGTTTTTCTTTTATTTTCCGCCTTCACTTTTGTGCATTTTCTTTTTTTGTGCTCCTCTATATATTTATCTATCTTATATAAAATTGCAGCAGATAGGTATAAACTTTGAAGGTTGATAGAGGCCGAGGTAGAATGATTTTTCTTCCGGAACCAGCACAACTTTTTTGTATAGAGAGGAGGCAAACAAAAAAACAATGATCTAATTTAAATATCTAGGAATCGAGACAATGCAACTTTGAGCGCATTAATTGAGTGATGTGATGATGAGGTTGTCTGTTAGATACTTTTTTGTATAATAAATTAGTTTTGGTCCCTATATCACTTGATGTATATCAAATGATCGTTTGAAAAAGCGTTAAGAGATCTTTTTTTATAATAGATATGACTTTAAATGGAAATTAAATTATTCTGATCTTTTACCGCTATGATTTTTTTGGAAAATTAAAGTCGGTAGGTACGTAAACTGTTTGATTAATAAATAATATTTGATGAATGAAATGCTGTTTTTTCATTTTTAATTATAAAAGATGGTTGAACTTAATGACCATGAAGGTAGAATTCTTTGAGGGGGAAATATTGTTACACTTCATTTTGAATTAATCTAAAGAAAACAAAGCTTCTGTGGGAATTTCTATTAAAAAAAAACAACTGTAATATTCCATTTTCAATTCAACTGCGGGTTTTTGTATTTAGATAAAGATAGTAGGTTTTGTTTGAGTTTGAAAAAGGTTATACTTAAAAGTATTATGAACGAAAAACGATCTATTACAGCTTAAACGCATGGATTGATTTGCTTAAAAATTGGTGAACACAGTTTTTCTAAATTTTTTTCAGAAGGGAAATTCAATTTTCAAGCATGAATGTCTTTTTTTCATAATTTCATTGTTAAGGAGAAGCTTTGTGATAAGCAATGGAAAATGATATTAGTCAAATTGCTGTAAAGGCTGTAGCATCTTATTATTTTCATTAATTTGTCCATCACCGATTCGCCAATTGCGGCTGTATGCCCGAGATAACTTTAGAAATTCGATATTCAATAGATTGTGCAACATTGGCATAGATTGTGTCATTCACATAGTTTAAAGAAAAGTCAAAAGGTGTTAATAAAAAAAAAATATCAGTGGCCAATAATTGTGGTCAACATTTTGCGTTTTTTCGTTGCTTGTGTGGCACGTAGCTTCGTAGAGCAATCCATTCAACGTTGCACCAGACTCATATTTTAATATGTAATGTCGAACCTCTTTTTGGTAAAGTTTTTACTTCCTAAATATCAACACGTGACAACTTGAGATTTGACAACTTTCCAAGTAGAAACATAAAACTTCTTAAGGGAAAATCTTGTGTAAGAAATTTGTTTCTTGTATTAAAAGTTTTTATTCAAGAAAATCTTGGATACAAGAATTTTGTTCTTTTTGATTCTCAGATTTCCTTGAAATTGATGAAGTAGTTTTTTTTTCAATTTTTAATGATTTTGTTTATATGTAATATTTAAAAAGATGTAAGTATTCAGCAGTTATTTTTAATGCTTAAAGGCACGGTGAGTTATTTGCTTAAACTTTTTTTAATAGAAAAAGGAGAAAATATCGTCTTAAGGCTGTCATATCAAGTTTTTCAAATACATATATTCTAAAAATGATGTTAAGAACATATATTTTTTAAAAATTCATCTGATAGTTTAAATAAAAGTTCGGAATAGAAACCATCATCAAAAATTACTTGTAAAAGCCTTTTTTCATAAAGGTTTTTAGAAAATAAAAAAATACTAATAGGAATTTCCGAGAAATATGAGATACTAAATTTGTATTCCGAAAATACATACAAGCTTTTACTCTACGGAATCATTAATAATGTAATGTTAAGAAATATGCTGTTTTGTCTCAACCTTAAAAGCACTTAATAAAATAAAACATTTTTTGTGTTGAATTAAAGTATTTTAGAATATCGGCCGGCGTTATGAAAAAACTAAAGGTTAAATTTGAAATCAGGTTAAAGACATCTTAAGACACTTTTATGTACTAACTGTAGCTTTGCACAATCAGTTTCAGTTTAAGTTTATTTATTTATAACGCTAACACAGTAAGATGATAGATATCTTATTAATTAGTGAAAGCCTATGACTTAACTTTATATAACAATTCAAATTTTTAAAAAAATACGGTAAGAAAATAATATAAAATTAAATTATATACAAAAAAGAAAATAACAATAATTTATATATAAAATATTAATTGAAGTTAAAATAGAAATAATAGAAATAGAAGAAGGAAAAGATAGTTAAGTTAGTTAAAGTTAAGAAGAGAAGATAGTTCATTAAGTTAAGTTAGTTGTTTTGGTTCGAAAAGAAGATTTTAATACCTTTTTTGGAAAATATGTATATCACTTATATCCCGCAAATGA
This sequence comes from Eupeodes corollae, assembly GCF_945859685.1. Lineage (NCBI taxonomy): Eukaryota > Metazoa > Arthropoda > Insecta > Diptera > Syrphidae > Eupeodes > Eupeodes corollae. Next base: position 271,057,725 of record NC_079147.1, read on the forward strand.
ATTGAAAGTGAGCTCCAGAGGCGACATGCAGCGATGAAAAATTGCCTTTCTGAGGTCAAACACGAAAAGCGTGGCAAAATTACCGATGTCGATCTATTCGATGTTGACATTCTGATTTTTTCAAACAGATAAGCTGGTTGGCGTGTTTTCAAGATTTTAAAAAACAGTATCAATGTTCGAAGCTTCATGAAGTCATTAAAAGGCATACTAAGCAGAATCTCTTGCAAATGTGAAATATGGTCGTACCTTCTTAAGCCAAAGATGTATCGAATGATACTATTGAATGCTATGTTTAATTTATGTTTGCTGATGGAATCACAGTTGTAAAAATTTCAGTCTGGTTTTGAATGGAGTGATGTTTTGGGCGGTCCACAGCGTTCTAAGCGTTCCATAAGTTTTACCTACTAATTGATTGATGTGGTCATTCCAGGTCAATGTTTTATTGAAGATTAATCCTAGATTTTTACTGGAATTTACGAATTCTAATGGGTTCTGGTTTAGAAATATGGAAGGAAAGTATGTTAAGTCTAATTCTTTTCTTGATATAACCAAGCATTTGCATTTGTTTGCGTTGAGAACCAACCCATTGCACGACTCCCAGTAGGATATCTTTTCTAGTTCTTGGTTCATGGTGAAAGCGCAGTCGTCAATTAAACCCAAAGGACAACTTTTGTAAATTTGAATGTCATCGGCATAAAAATGTTTTGATACTTCATTTATAATGAAACCGATTTCATTCACATATAATGAGAATAAAAGGCGGGATAAAATTGATCCTTGAGGAACACCTTGTTGAACCGGAAGAAATCAAAAGGAATGAAAAAAGAACCACAAACAACGAAGTCTATTTTTTTAAGTGATGAAGAAAGGTTTTTTTAGTTTCAACCCCGCTTCTTTTAGTTTTGCGTCTAATTAATTGTCATAGTGAAACTAACTTTTATAAGAAATTTAAGCCTTTTGAATTGGAATGGAAAATCTGTAGGAATGATTGGTATCCGAGGAATAATTACATTTTCACCATTTCAAATGGCACCGGTTGAAATATATGCTCATTAGCTCTAATACTGTTTTACCCAAATTGTGTGACACATATTGTTGCGTAATCAAGTGGCGTCTAAATCTTACATAAACATTTTTGAAGGAATCTTTACTGGGTATAAAGTGTTTTGTTCTTAGTCCAATAACAAATTCTCTATCTCCTATTACTGTGTATTTATTTTCAAAACAGTATCGTTTCTTGGTGCTAAATGTAGCTTTTAATACTTTCCAGTCTTGTTACTAACTCCATATAAGGAATCATGTCATAATATTCCTCCGTTCCAACTTGAAGGACGGACAAACAAACAAACAAGAAACAACAATTGAACAAACTGACTTTCTCATTCTCTCTCTATTCATAGTCACATCTTAAACCCAAGTCTTACTGGACTGGAGTCTTTGATTAAGACCCAGGTTAGAAAATGGTTCTTTTTATGTAAGGAATAAGGCAGCTTAGTTTAGTTTGAAACAGGTTTAAGCATATTCTACTACAATCTTACTTAATATTTTATTTTGAATTAAAAAAATTAACTAAAAGCGAAATTAATTACTATATTAATTAATTTGTTTGATTACATTAACATTGTAAGATAATGTATAATAATGTTTTTGAGCAAAATAACTTTCCTTTCCATGAATTGAAAGGAAAATTCAAAAAGTCCAAGTTAACAAAATTGGTCCCAATCTGAAAAATAAATGCTTCGCAGTTTAGTTCGGGGACATTTTGTCAAAGATAAAAGAAATAATTTTCCCATGATATTATGGAAGGTAATAGATACAATATGGGAATTCCCAATATCAGATACCAGAAGCTTCCAAGGAAAAACGCTGCTCATAAAAGAAGAGTGATAAGCCTTTACGTTGATCTCTAATATTTATAAATTCGATTTTAAAATAAAATTTGCTGTTTCTATATTTAACCGATACCTCTAAAACATCGTCGGATCATAAAAGTAATGAGGTGTTTAGGTAGACCCTTTCTTTTCGAAACTTATTTAAGCATTATGAATATGTCTCATTTTGTATGTTAAATTGAACCGAAAGTTAAAAAGCAAGCAAAATGCTAAAAGAATATGTGCATTAATTAAAAAAAGTAAGTATACGCCTCGGTATACAAGAATTGCTTTGTACTAGAATTCTCACTTATTTCACTTCTTTCAAAGAGTAATTCTTGTCATGAAAAGTGCTTCCTGAAATTAACCGTTTAGATTCGGCTTAGAACTGTATCCTCCCTCCATCTCTGACAACATTACTAGCACCCAGGAATCGTTGAGAGTTGTAAGTCACTCGACCATAGTTCTCAGTGGAATGTTGAGCTACCTAATATACGTATATACTCTGTCGTGTTTTATGTTTATATTTATGACTCCAGATGTGTTTCAAAAATGGGCCAATCTCAGTTCTTTGTTAAGTTCTGCCTTTGTCTTTGCTAAATTAAACTTTAAGTTTTCATAGACAATTTGAACTCATTTTAAAACGATAGCCTGGAATCTAAAAATAAAAAGGACAAGGCCTACATTTAAGCTGTTTAAAACTCCATAATATATCAAAAATAGAAAACTCATTAAGATTTTATGTTGCGGGACATTTGAATTGAAAACATAAGAACCGATACATTAAAAGGGTAGTAAAAATGAATTACAAAATTATCTTCCCATTGCAAAACTGTCGTTTAGTTGTAAGTCTATAATTTGTGACAGTCAACATGGTTTTGTTCAAAATAAGTCAACAGTTACTAACCTCTTTCATTTCACTTAATTTTGTTTAGATCCGTTTGAAAAACGGAAACAAGTTTACTGTGTCTTCACAGACTTCAGTAAGGCCTTCGATAAAATGTGCCATAAAACATTAACTTCCTAACTGAAACCCCAATCCTTTAACGATAAATTTGTTAGTTGGGTTTCGTCGTACTTATATAATAGACCATACTGCGTAGTTTTTAGGAATGAGCGGTCATCATTTTTTTTATACCACCTCTGGCGTACCACAAGGTAGCCACTTAGGTCCTTACTGTTTGTTTTCTACGTTTACGACTTACCTTCTATTATAAAACACTCATCTGTTTGAATTTACACTGATGACATTCAAATTTTCAAACGTATTGACTCATTTGGCGACTGTTTACTCCTATAAGATGATCTAAATAGCTTTCAGGAATGGTATTTTACAAATAAGCTTTGACTTATGTATGTGTTTTACATGAAAACAAAATGTTTTGAATTTTAATTATTAATTAGACTCTTGTTATTTGACTTAACTCTTTACTTACTCTGACCTAGGTATTATTCTTGACTCAAAATTAACTTTTACAAATCATTATGATTATATTATTAAAAAAGCAAATAAGACACTCGGATCTATAAAACGGTTTCCACATGATTTTCTCGACCCTTATATTCTTTAATTTTTTCTTTATATATCATTTGTAAGACCAATATTGGAATATGGCAGCATAATATGGGCTCCCTTTTATTCAGTCCATATAAACAGAATCGAATGAGTACAACGATAATTCATGAGCTTCTGCCTCAGTTTCTTCCTATGGTCCAATAGGCTCGAACTTACACCGTACAATCATATTCTCACGTTCATAAATCTTCCATCACTTTCTAAACACAGAAAGTACATTCAGCTGTGCTTTATTATAAAATTAATCAATAGGTCAGTCATATCACCATCAATTTTGGAACAATTAAACTGTATTTATAGCCGTTCAAGTCCTCAACGAATTGATTTCAGTTACCAACAAGTATTACTTTTTGGTATATTCCGTAAGCGATGATTTTAAAAGTAAAACATTTAAAGTAAATTTTTTAAATACAGTTTAGCTTTTTTTTTGCAAATTGCTTAAGGTATTGTAAATCTATAAATCGAAGAATAATTGTAATATAAGTCTAAAGTTTGTTTAACAAATTCAATAAATAAATAAATGGCAATACATTTAAGCTTCGATTAAGATTTTGATATTTTGCTTATGTTGGAACGCTTCTACTCCTTTGAAATAGATGACAACTAATTGTATGGAGGTAAAAACGGCCAAGTTTATGATTGACCTTCCAAATATTGAAGATAAAAATTCAATGAAAAGTTTGTATATGTAAAATTGAACCAGCGCGAAAAAGGAACCAACATTTTAAAAAAGACGTACATCAATATTTAAAAAAGTACGTATACGCCACAGTGTACATGATTTTTTTTTTTAAATAAAATAAGTACTCAACTATTGCATGGCTTTTGAAAATGGTGAAAAGATTACCTTGCTATATAACTGTGAATTGCATTAGATGCTCTCTTAACGAACATTCAAAGTCTGTAATTTTAAGGGGGAAAATATGAGAAATATAACAAACATTGATAGAATGCTCTGAGATGTTTTTAAGCAAATGAAAATCGAAATACCGTGTAGTACCCGTGGCATGATGGTTAGTGCGTTGGACTGTCATGCAAGGGGTCTTGGGTTCCATCCCTGCCTGTGCCACCTTAATTTAAAAAAAAAAAAAAAATAATTTTCTCGGGTACTGCCTCTTACGAGGAATTGACAAATCCTTCAAGAGTAATTCTTGTCATGAAAAAGTGCTTTCTCAAAACTAGCCGTTCGGATTCGGCCTAAAATTGTAGGTCCCCTCCATTCCTGACAACAGTACTCGCACACATGAATGGTTGAGAGTTTGTAAGTCACTATCCCCTGGTTCACAACGGACTGTTGCGCCACCCCATTTGATTTTTTGAAATCGAAATACGAGTTTTCATTGAAGAACCTTAATATTGAAACAAAAGCATTTAAGTTCATGCTGTCTAAGTGCATCAGAGGTTTTGTACTTTTTTTTAAGATTTCAAATATTCAATAAGCACAAAGTGGGCGTTCGATTCAGCATTACCAAATTGCACTTAACAAAACCAATACTCAGCAGACATTCAGATACATTTCAAATTTGCGGTTAATTTTAGCTTCAGCATATACCTTACCTATAGCCTTTCAAGTAATGTTTAATGTAAAAGCTTAGCTTGGTTCTAAGCCGACACGACAACGACGACAACAAGTAAAATAAGATTCTATCGTTTAAATAATGTAACTCCCCACAGTCCCAATTCCCATCAGACAAATCATACATCTATTTAAGAATGTAATCTACCTGTTTCTAAACCTATTTAGCATGCTGCACTTAACTCTTAGCTCTTTTCAAAATTATCATATTCCCTAGAATTTCGTCGGATCGAAAACAACATTAAGTTCTACGTACTTGAAGCTCCCAATCATGTATCTACAAACGACCTTCATTAGACTAATGACCATTCCATACTTAAAAGGTATGGATAATTTATTGAATTACACCTATTGAACTCCCCCTTTCCCCTCTATCACAGTTGCAAATTTTGATTGCGCTATATGTACTTCAGCAATTGGCACTGGCATTAAGAAATAATTTTTCTAGCATAGATACATTAAAATGTATATGCAACATTCATATCACGTTAATTTGCCAACAACGTTAAATGACCTAATTTTCGAAAATGGAATCTCAAAAACTTGAATAATATAGTATTAGTATTATTCGACTCGTAACTGATGATGATGGAGGATAGAGAATGAAGTGCAAATCTATCACATGAAATTATTCCAAGAAGAGCTGATGATGGTGGAAAAATAGAAAATGAATGCACAATGTTGCATAACAGTTGCATAATGTGTTAACTAGATACATTCGATTCTGTGATGGTTATTTTATTAATTTACATGAGAATATATTGTATCAACGATGATGATATGCGCAGTGGGACGGAATCAACTTTAAATGAGAACAAAATCAAATAAAGTGTACAACTAAAAATTACAGTAGTAACTTATTTAGTTTCGTGAAACTTTAGAACGTTTTGAAAGCTTATGTCATTTCCTAATTATTTGAAAATTTGTTTATGAACTGTGCCACTGTGCGAATCGTCACCAAAGATTATAAATGATAGAATTGAGTTTCTAGGATGAACTTAAACAATACAAGAATAAATACAAGTAAAGTAACGACTATGAGCGCCAGCGATGACAACAAATTAGCACGCCCTGCATAAGTATCAACAACAACGCTCACAACGCAACGCGCCTGCCGTATCGTTAAGAGACGTCGAACGACGACGCTAACAATGCAAATGGATATAAAATTAATTGCTGTAAAAAAAAGTTGAAAGTCACCATCTATTAAGAACGCTTCTAATTGTTGTCTTAGAGTCCAGCGTATAGCTCAGCCGCCGGTATTACGACTTCAATAGAAGATAGAAGCGCGTTCTATGAAAATCAGCAAAAAAAGATACTAATGAATGCAAATTATCTAAGAGTATGAAAACCGGAATTTCCATGCGGTATTTTCCTCGGAATAGAAAAAAGTTACCTATATTAATGGAAATTAATCAAAATTATAGTTGAAAAAAAAAATAAACAACAAAACAATGAAAAGGTCGTCGCTTATTAGAAAAGATTGCGCAAGTTTGTAAATTGTAGATTTGAATTAATATGACATGGTAACTAAAGGAGTGAGTATAAGTATTTTAGAGATACAATGTAGTTTTATGCACAATTATTATAGGAGAGCAAAGAGTTCAACATTGAACTTGTACATTTAGTCTAAAGCTCAAATTATAGCATTTATAATTTAAAAGTATTTGCAAATTAATCTGACATTTGATTTATTAATTAGAGGTCAAAGAGGAAAATAGTTAAAAATAAAAGTAGTACTTTAATTACAACTTGTAAATATTTTACGTCGAATTATGAATTTTTTAACGTCAAAAATTCAAGGACAGTAGTTTTTTTTTTGTTGAATTTGATTTAAGTTTTAAAAGTTGTTCATTTAAAACAGGCACGTTATTGTAAATTAAAAACAATTGAATTCAAGTGAAAAAAAAGAAGATTAGATATTTAAAAAACATACATTCAAAAATCGTATTAAAAGGGGTTTTTTTATACTTTATTCGAGTCAATTTGCAATAGCATCTTGCCCACTAACATTTGTTTAAAAAATTTACGGTTCCTTCTTGGCAGAACCCATTTAAAAGAAAATAAAAACTTTGTCGGATCTTCCTCTAATACCAAAATGTAAGAGGACCCCGTAACAAAACTGTTAAGATTTTTTTAAAAATTCTCAAGCTTTTTCATACGATCTTTTCGCTTCCACTGAAATATGTTTGAATGCCACCATCTTAGACATGGAACTTTTTCATCAAGAGTTTTTCATTGTCAGGAAAGTTCGTTACGTGGATATAGCAAATTCATTAAGTGGAAGGGTCTTAACAGTTATTAGAAATAATTACTGTTCGACTTCTTTAACATTCCCCTTTAAAATGATAATTTAAATATTCATCTTTTAGGTGACTTTAACTTCCCAAACAATAACTGGGTCACGTAAGAAGACGAGTCTTACTTACAAGCATCATTGAGTTCGTCTCAACAGTAGCTTCTATTATTAGACCATATTATCTGCACGAACTTACACCAAGTTAGCTGTATTAAAAAATCTTTAAATCGACAACTCAATTAAGTTTTTTCAGCAACTTTCTAATAAAATCCTTTTTACTGACTTACAGCAAACAAGCTGTATTAAATACTCAAAAAATCGAATTCTCGATTTAGGATATTCTTTTGACAATAATATTGATAAGTTTCTAAAGTCTTTTCACGGGTACTGAATCTTGCGAGGAATTGACACATTCTTCAAGAATAACTCTTGCCGTTCGAAGTCGGCATATAAGCTGTAGGTCCAATCCATTCCTGACAACATTACTCGCACACAGAAATGGTTGAGAGTTGTAAGTCACTAGGCCCTAGTTCTCAACGGACTGTTGCGCCACCCAATTTATTTTAATTTTTTTTATGGAAGAAGTCATTTCTAACAACAAATTTTCAAGAAAGCTAACAGGGTGGATATAAAAAACTACAGGCCCATGCAAAGCTTTCTTGTGTACTTAAATTGTTTGAACAAGTTGTTTGTGAAAGTGTTGGATTTTTTTAGTAAAAATATCATTTGCGAACAGCATCATGGTTTTGTGAAAAAAAGATCAACCGTTACTAATCTTCTCACATTCTCAAATATATGTTCAAATGCTTTAGAACAAGACTGTGTATACACTGACTTTTCTAAAGTTTTTGACAAACTTAGCCACAGAATTATTTTATTTAAAATTAGAGCTCTTGGTTTTTCACCATTTTTCTCAGATTGGATTAAATCATACCTTGAAAACAGATACTATTATTTCTCAATCTGGTGTTCCCCAGGGAAGCCATCTTGGCCCTTTTCTGTTCATCTTGTCTATTAACGATGTATAGTCATGTCTACGCTCAAGTGAAGTTCTTGTTTTTGCGATAATAAAGTCCATCCATGATTGACATTGATAGTTTCACATTTTAGTGTGGCAAAAATAGCCTTTCGTTCAACCCTTTAATTGTATTTGATTATTGTACATCACAGCAAAAACTCTGTCACGTCTCCACATTTAAAGATTTAGGTTTTCTTTCTGTTCCAGCTTAGAATTTTTGATTGTTAATAAAGCAAGTGTTAGTCTTTATCTTGAATATGAAAGTGTGGACTCCTTATTACGAAATTTATAGAAAACGTATTGAATCAATTCAACATAATTTCGTTCGCTTTGCTCTAAAGTGTCTTCCTTGGGAAGATCCTTATGATCTGTCTCCCTATGAACATTGTATTCAGCTTCTTCAATTGCAATCTCTCCATCAAAGGAGTGTTAATAATGATTTAATATTTTTTCATCAACTCATTAATGGTGAAATTGATGCATCTTATTTGCTATCTTGTTAATGACGCTTTAAGTCGAATGAGCATTTTATATAACTTAAACTGTTCATCGATAGATTTAAATTTAAATATGGTGAGATTAAAATCATTGTTTAGAAAAAGTGCTCCACTATCGTAAACGTTCTCATTTTATTTTTTGTTATATAACAGTTAAATGGAATTTATGTTTTGTATTTTGTGCGTGTGTAAGGCTTTAATTGTATTATTATCTTTCGAACAACTAACACATGAAATTATAATGAGCCTATAATTAACTTTAAGCTAACTACTTTCTCAAATTCTGAAGTGTAAAAAAAAAGAATACGAAAGAGCTTGAAATGCTTCGAAACAAGGCTTGGAAGAATCTTATAACATTCTAATTTATACTGATTATTCTAAAGCTATTGACCATGTTTCTCATGATAAATCACATTTAAGTTTAAGGCACTGGGTTTTCCTCCTCTTTAGTTTATCACATGGTTTTCATCTTATCTTCAAAATAGGTCTTTTCAAGTTAAATTCAGAAGTTCTTTCTTCAACCTTTTCATTGCAAAATCAGGAGTTCCCTAGGGTAGTCATTTAGGACCTCTACTCTTTATCTTATCTATCAATTTTGTACTTTTTTGTAAACGATACATTAACATTTTAATCTATGTGAACCCGATTCAAAATGTTGGCCTTATTCCATCCTTAAAAGCATCTTTGCTCCTCATTTTATCCTTCATACAGAAAAATGAACCTCATATCATCTTTAACGATTTTTCATCCTCCACATTTCATACTCAGATAAAAAAGGTTAATTTGAAGGTTTTTGCTGTCGTCCTCATTTGATTCTAAAAACGGTATTTTGTCCGATAACTTTATCTATTAGTTTCAAATGAGAAGCAAAATTTTAACAGAAAGTGATCCCCTTTTCAATCTTTTTGAACCTCAAAGAACCTAAATTTTGCGGACGAAAATAGGGCCAAAATAACGACTCGGAAATGATATGAAATTCTTTAAAAGCTTAAAATCCATAAACGATCGAATACAACTCCAAGAGGATATTAATAGTTTTGTTATTTGGTGCAAGAAGAATGGAGTTAAAAATGCTATTTTTTTATGACAGCTTCTGCTGCAAGTATGCACCAGAATTAAAGTAGTCCGCGTTTTTCACAAGAACTTGACCTGTTGCAGACCTCAATGCGCTCATACCAAATCCGACTGATCCAAGCCAATTGGATTTTGAAGCAGTTCTAAGTTGATCTCGATTTTGATAGCAGCATTATCTTTAGCGAGAAAGCACATTTTTGGATGAATGTATACGTGAATACGCAAAATTGTTGGATTTGGGACATAAGCAATCCTCGAGAGGTTCACGAGGTGCCAATGCATCCAAATAAATAAATGATTTGGGTTGAAGGCGCAATCGGTATTCTTATTCGAAAAAGATACTGGTCAGGCCATCCTCGTCAACGGAGATCGCTATAGATCGATGATCACAAAGGTTCTTGTGGCCTGAAAGTGGAACTACGAGCCACACATTTCAAGACACAATCGATATTCTAAGCGAGCGGTTTCATGGCATGGTTATCTCTTATCTTCTTAAGTCACAGGTCAGTCATAACTATTAGGGCCTTAAAGACAACATAATTAATGTCTTTGATCAAATTTAGCCTAATTTAAAGTGGCTCGAAAAAGTTATCGAAAATTAGACCTTTTTTTATAATGTCACTGAAAGGGCTCTTTAAAAAATGATAACACCATATTGATATCTCATATACAACTGGTTTTATTCAATTTTAAAATCCATACGCCTTTAATGGAAAATCCTGTACACATAGTAAATTTCATTCATTACCCATGTTTTGTTGGAAAATCTATCAATAGTATAGTAGGATTTTACATTTTACACGAATAACAAAAACAAAATCCGCAGTATGAATACTACCGATTAAAGTCAAAGTAGAATCTTACTACGGACCTGTTTTCGACATTTATACGAGTCTCAAATGGATCTTATGTGATTCCCTTCTCAAAGGTACGATTGATATTGCATTTGTACCTCCCTCTGGCTGTGTTCGTTGAGTAGTTGTGCATTTGGAATCATGTGTTTTCTCTGACAGGTCTTCTTTCAGTTATACCATTTTTTAAATGCAAAAATCTGGCTACTGCCAATGGGGTTTCTTGCGAATTGTCTGCTATAATATTTATAGAGTGTCAAAAAAACACGGGTATTGTCATCTTCCATATTATTTTATGCAAAACTAACTTTTTTAAGTTATATGACAACTTTTTCGAGATACGCCTTAGTAGCTGCTACAATTCAAAGATTATAATTCGTGTGATCTTGAAAACACCAACATCCTTACATTATACTCGAAATTAAATTTTGTTCACTTATTATAAAAATAACTTTGCATACTTTTTATGTATTTAGAAGATAGCGCCATCTGTATTTACATAGAAGTACTTTTAAATAATTGCATACTTTCAGGCAGTAAACTGTTTTAAATCTCACTTTTTTTCTCCTTCCCCACAACTTAGATATACGATATTACCTTAATTCAATTTGTAAAATGTTACATACCTGCAAATAAAAAAAAAGAAAACAAATTATTCATTTTAGTCACTTAATTTTCTGAAAAGGAAAGATTAAAATTTTCCTAAAATACAACAAAGAGGAATTTAATTTCAAAAACAAATTCAACAATATAATCCCGTATATAGCTTTTGTTGTCACAACAATTCTCAAGTGATGGCTTTGCTTTGTCAACTTACATACAAACATATATATGACTGACGACGACGAAGGTATAGAAGAGGCTTTAAACTCTTCCACTTGGTTTAATGAATAATATTGGCGCTGGTTTTAGTCTCTCTAGATGCTTGAATGGCTCTGTTGCCAACATCGGGCGGGATTTAACCAAAACCCAAGACTCATTATGCTATACCCATCGACTTACATAGAACCGGGCGCTGCGCCGCGCCACACCATGTACAGAGAACCAACTCATGTGGAAAACCGGATTACATTGGATTTACCAATGTGAACCTACCTACATAACATTGTATAATGCGATCCGGCTGCTCCCCGTGGTGTTTGCCATTTGACCTGGATTTGCATTCTCACTCGTATATGGAGGTATTTCTGGATGAACATCATATAGATATATTATATATCTCTTTTCCTGCTTTTCATTACAAGGATTACTTCCTATCCTGTCCCATCCCATCCGAAAAACCACTCATATACATAATATGACTTGATCCCTGGTGCAATTAAAGGTTGAACAGCGTGCACAAAAAATAATAAGGGAATAAGAGTGCAAAGATCTCGGAACTTAATTATACATAATACTCCACACTTCAAGTCGGCTCCTATAATTTATCTGCACCAACATCGGATGCAGATGCAAATGGAAAGAAGAGCAACGCCACACACAGCACCGTAACGACTTTAAAATAAATTAAGGGAGACATTTTGTCGATTAAAATAAATATAAGCATCTTCTCAAGCTGGATATGTTTTATAATAATAAACAACAACAAAGATTCCTCAAAATGAGCAATAGGCCCCTTTAAATGAGAAAACAAAAAAACAATTTAAGGCCACTCTCATTTGATACGGGTTTCACTTCGAGGATACACAGAGTTGCCAAACTAAATTTTCTTGGGCCACACGCTAAAGGCTAGTCATACTGTCTTATAAAGTTTCAAACACAGTGCGAGATTCAGAGAAACAGGAAAAGATTTAAGCATTTAAGATGAAATTTGGAAAAGCTATCTACATTCTTGATGTGCGGATAAAAAAGAATCTCTATGCTTATCAGAACATCAAAAATGGGGTTGGAAAACGAATTGATGGACATTTCTGGAAGTGCGAGTATTATGGCCGAATGGTCTCTCGATAGAACTTTGTTTGTAAAATATCTGTTCTATTACCTTTCATTCTCAAAACTATGTCTCAGATTTTATTCAAAAGACTTAAACTTGTTATAGACACACTTGTCCAGTTAAAAGGGAACATGTGGGTTATATTAATATTTTGAAGGAATAAAGTCTGTTGAAGATTCCAGCCAGATGAGAAGATTTTGCACCGTCGACTTTGCACATTGTTCGGAAAATTTCGAACTTACACTTTAACGATGGAAGACAACATTGAGTTTTTGAAACTTGAATTTTCCAAGGTTAATAATTCTTCATTGGACAATAATAAATAAAGATATGATAGGTAAGATTGTTAATCTGGAAAGAATATACTAAGCTGAGGATATGTCAACAGCAAAAATGTTTAATGGTTTTGAAGTTATAGACAGGATTTATAATGAATATGAGAAAGAAAATCGTAGACAAATCGGAGCCTTGGGGAACACCAGTATTAATTTTGTGATTTAACTGGTTGTTCCAGCTTACTTTTCAGAAGCTTATTCTGGCACTCTTCCTTTCTTGGGCCTTGTTGATGTTTTTTGGGTTGTAGTTCAACGATTTCTTGGGTAATTAAGGCCAAGTCAAATTGAAGCTTCGTAGTGGCTTATTGTCAATACCAAGACAGCTGATAGCAAGATTTTGAAATTTGGTGCTTAGGAGATCGATTGTGGAAAAGGCTATGTGTCTCATGAACATAAGGCCTTCGAAATACATTTCTACAATTTCAGTATTTGCTCTGTAATGCCTACGGTGGGCAGTTCTTAGTCTCACTTAATCAAAGTGATGCAATGATGGTACCAGTTCCTGATCCATTCAAAACTGCCACTTTCTGTAGATGCATTGGTACTGCGGTTTTTTAAGCCCCCGTACGGCAAATATGTTTATTGACATAGCCAATGAGATAAAATTCCAAAAGTTGTTCAAGCTTAAAGTGACTATCGGTATATGTATTTCGCGGAGTTATGATACGGACTTTCCCTCAAGATTTCTAGCAGATAAATTGTACCCGTGGCATGATGGTTAGTGCGTTGGACTGTCATGCTAGAGGTCTTGGGTTCGATCCCTGCCTATGCCATCTAAAGTCTTTTCACGGGTACTGCCTCTTGCGAGAAATTGACAAATTCTCCAAGAGTAACTATTGTCATGAAAAAGTGCTTTCTCAAAATTAGCCGTTCGGAGTCGGCATATAAACTGTAGGTCCCCTCCATTCCTGACAACATTACTCGCACACAGGAATGGTTGAGAGTTGTAAGTCACTAGGCCTTGGTTCTCAACGGACTGTCGCGCCACCCAATTTATTTTATTTTTTAAATTGTCCACCAGATAAGTAAACTTAGACTAATAGATTCTGCTAGCTATCTCTATTTTTAGCTCGCTGTCTCGAGTTTTGAAAACGAAGCTGGAGCCGTTTATTGACTTCCTTTGGATTGGCTTTCAATACTTTTCGAGCTGAATCATTCATCATCATTCGCTTAACATGCTCTAGCCTTCTTACTCGTTGAACATTCAGCATTTTGACCACTGGCAACAAGTCGCTAAACAATTCGCACAGTTCATAGATCGTATCATCCTTCCTTGCTCCATGCTTTTACGACATACAACAAGTCAGGGAGTACAAGAGTTTTGTGCAACGTCTCATTGGTGCTTTGGCTGATAGGGATTTATTTCTCAATTGATAACTTAGCCCAAGGAAGTATGAGTTATTCATCGCTTGATTTCAGCACTTCCAGAGTTAAAGCAGTTCCCAGGTAGATGAATTCTTTGACCACCTCAAACTTTTATTTATCAATGGTCACGTTGTGACAAGGCCTGCAATATAGGAAATGATACTCTTTGGTGACAGCATATACTTCGTTTTGTCCCCAATAATGACAAGACCCCTTTTGTTCGCTTAAGACTAAAATCTAAAGACTGGAAAAAGGCTAGTTTGATTCTTCCCATAATGTCGAGGCCAATAACATATCCAAGATGATATATAGATTTTTGAAAAACGTTACCAATACCAATCGTATTGGCGGTGGAGTTCAACACCACTCTCTCAAGAACAATATAGAAGAAGCTACTTGCAGTGCGTAGGTCGGACTTGTACTAGTTATCTGGTGGTTTTAAAGTATCAGTTAAGTTTCTACCAATGTTGACGGATCAGCGAGAATTCTGCCACGTGATTTTCATACAGGGGTTTTCAACAGGGATGCTAAAAAAGTAGAGCGACAGGGACAACAAACGACGCCATATTTCTTGCCGCTTTTTTGACATTTCTCTTCAATAATTTTTTCCATTTCATGATGAAAAGATATACGGAGCCAACAACGATTCGAAATTATTACAATTTTATACAGAAATTCGGTGTCAGTGGCATCAACGTTAAGAGACCTACGTCCAATTTATGGTCGTCATAATCGTTCTAGCAGATCAACAATTGAGCGTCTAGTGGACAAATTTGAATCCACAGGCACAGTACAAAATGTTCCCGTTCCAGTGAGACAAAGAAGTGCCCGTAGTGTCGAGAATATTGCTGCCGCTGAGGCTTCAGTTGCAGAAAGCCCAAATGTGTCTCTCACACGTCGTCGTTCTTAACCGTTGGGCATCTCTATGAAGTCGTTGTGGCGAATTTTGATAAAAGATATTGGCATACAGACCGCCAGAAGCTTTGTATGTTCGTGAATTGGTCTGAGCAACAACTTGAAAATGATACGGATTTTCATCGAAAAATCATCTTTAGCGATGAGGCTCATTTCTGGCTTAATGGCTTCGTCAATAAACAAAATATGCGGTATTGGTCAGTCAGAAATCCACATGTACTCCATAAGTCATCATTAAAAATAAATAAATTAGGGGCACAACAGTCCATGAAGAACCAGGGCCTAATGACTTACAACTCCCAACCATTCCTGTGTGCGAGTAATGTTGTCAGGAATAGGTGGGATCAACAGTTTTTAAACCGAATCCGAACGATTAATTTGAGATATCACTTTTCACGACAAGAATTAGTCTTAGAGAGTTTGTCAATTCTTTGCAAGAGGCAGTACCCGTGAAAAAAGTTAGGTGGCACAGGTACTGATTGAACCCAAGACACCTTGCATGGCAGTCTAACACAAGGGTACTCATGAGTCATCATTGCATCTCGAAAAAATTACGGTTTGGTGTGGTGTATGGACCGGCACCGTCATTGGGCCGTACTTCTTCCGTCATGATATCAAGACCGGCACGTTACTGTAAAAGACGATCGCTACCGTTCAATGATAACTGAATATTTTTGGGTCCAATTGGAAACCAAGTTTGAAGAACGTGTTATCTCAAAAAAAATGGCCTAGTCGCTTGGCCACCTCGGTCATGCGATTTGACGCCGTTCGACTATTTCCTGTGGAGCAACGTCAAGTCTTTTCCAGTATCGACCGATTTATGCTTGAAAACCGTCGAAAATTGGGTTCCGCGTCTGGACTTCTGCAAGCGTGCCGGTGATGCCCATGCAAAAGAAATTCAGTTCCATACATAATGGATCTAACTTACTTAACTAAAAGAAGTTCATTGATATCCAAAACCGTTTCTGTTTTATTTAGAAAAACTTTTGTAGCGCTCTTATTAAAAAACCCGATATAAAGCGTATCAGTTTTGGCAGCAACACCAAAACTCAACATGACACGGTACAGCTCGCTAGTCTTTCTTTTCAGACTGCCATAAGTTGTTTTGAAATCGATGAAGAGGTGATGTGTTGCGATGTTGTTTAATTGGATCTTCTCCTAGATTTGGCGTGAAGTGAAGATTTGAAGACCGATATTAAATTTAAAAGACCTGAGTTAATTCGTCAGTAAATGGGTTCAGGTATTTACATAATACACTTGACTTGATCTTGTATGTGATGTTTAAAATGATCAAAACTCTGAAATTGGAGCAAATAAGGCGATCAACTTTTTGTATGGATCGGGCAAAGTACTTTAGTGCCCCATAGTTCTACGAATGTTTGAAGGTTAGTTGGCTCCTAATTATTAGCGCTCTAAAATAAATTTTCTGTCAAAATGTTTATTGGAAGTCTCGAATATTTTTTGTGGTATCTGAAAAACTTGATTTATTATGTAAATGTTTACACTTTTTGAAATTTGTGAATTTTTAAGAATCACTGAACCGTGAATAAGTTTAGTGAGAGTTAAAGAAATTTGGAAATTTGTTAATTGGTCCAAATGAAATAACTATTCACCTATAAAAAAGTATGATATCCAAAAGCTTATTCGATTCAATACATAAGCATTTTCAAGACAGAAATTTCGAAGCAGCTTCGAGCATTTCTTAACGTCATTCAGATAAAGTGCATCAGCTTGGCAGTAATACCAAAACTTGTTTCAATTTGAAATAATTATTCACTTCTTAACCGAATATTTCAAAAACGATTTTTTAAAAACGGATAAGATCTTAGATTTATATGGGCAACCCTGCAAAGGCACAAAATATGAAAGAATTTCACGCGAAGTCTATATCGAAAGAAATCGGTTTGCCCGCTTATTCCCTTGATTGCCATATTTATGTTGCTTTATAGAAACAATGCGGCTTTCCCTGAAGTGAAACGAACTTCAACCTAATACAGGAAGCACTTTGGCACTTTCGAAAGTGTTTTTTTTCACTCTTCTAATCTCTATATCAAATTCTTGTGGAACTTTTTAATCACAGCGAAAATAAATGCAACCATAGGGGTTTCGGAGAATGCAGTCAGTCTAAACAATTGCGTTGAAGCCAATGAGTCTGACTTGGCAGAAATATTCTTCTTGTTATTGTTGTTGCTGTTACCATTTCCAGTACATCCATTTCTATTTTTAATAGTTTTTCCGCACACATAAAAGAAAAAAGCTTTGAAAATGTGTTTCCACAATCAATGTGTCTGACTGCCTGCCATGTAGGCTCTGGTTCTGTTTCTGGTTCTGGCTCTAGCTCTGGTTCTGGGTTATGTGAGGATGAAAATGGCGAGAAATCACTTGGAATTGGTAAAAATAGGAGGAAGTACCATCAGAGATATTTTCATGCACCATGTCCGCATTGTCACTGCAAAACAATAGCTAATGGCACCTTTTATTTGCATTTTTGTTTTTGCAGTTGCTGTTGTTGTTTTTGTTTTGTTGTTTAAATGTTGCAAGTAATTTAGGCGCCTCAAGGGGGTGCGTTGCGTATACATAATTTGTGTGGTAGTTTACTTCAAATCTGCATGAAACAATGATTTTGCCTTTGTTATGTTGTCGGTAGGTAGAGGTTGGTAGTTGAGGTGTCTGGAGGATGGTGATAACGAGAGGAGGGGTTATTGACCATTATTCTATATATTTACCTGTAGGTACTTATATATAAGTTTATACGGGTGAAACATTAAACAAAAGGGTATGAAGGTTTTAACCTCAGGTGTTTTTGATGGTCAGGAAGTAAGCCTACATTATAGTGCTACTGCTGCTATTCCGCAATGTCTGAAGAGGTTAATGATCCTTATTGAGGATTTATTTATATGTTATGTGTTTAGGATTGAAGTGTACACACATAGTTTGAGGCAAAAGGTGTGATTGCTGTTAAAGTGACGAATGGTGAGAGATTATGTATATTTGATCACACCAGTGGCGAATTTTGAACTTAAACACACCATAAAACAATTAAATGCTTTGTTTAAAGGGAATGTCGCGTGGTTCGTTAGGTAATCAGGTCTATTTATTTAGTTAATCTTTAATTAGACGGGGTCGAATTTGTTGAACTAATAAACTTTTATTCATTTATCTATATGTTAAAACTTTTAGCATTGTCAAATACATATGAAAATATATAATGGAACAAATATTTACCTAAAACAAAAAGGTTTGAAATCTTTTTTTTGCGTTTTGAAACTTCAAAAATGTTCTTATTTTATTTTAAAGTTAATTAGGAACTTATGAATTAAAATTGTTGATATTTTAATTATTGTTGTAAATAATTAAAATATTTGTAAGCTTTTCAACATTAAGACAACAATTTATGTTGGATATTTTACAAGACATACACAATTTCAAAAATTATTCAACTATTTCGAAACTTGCACGAAAACATCAACTATGTTTACTTCTTTGACGTTAGGTAAACAATTCTTAAGTCGGAAACTGGTCCCACAGATTCAAAGAACTTATGACGTTTATATCAAAACAAATATGAATGTTTCTGTCTTATAATCATAAACTGAGACCTTTTTTCCAAGCATTAAAGATTTTATAATTAGTTTTTTTTTGAAAATTGTGAAAACTTAAAATCGAGCTAATATAACTTGGTATAACAGCTCTTGAAGTAGTTTGCCTTCTTTTTTAAGAAAAGCTTTGTGTATATTGTTGAACCAATGATCTTCGTACTTTGAGTATTGTATTAGATATGCAACGCATCCAGATTGTACCACAGGCGTTTTTTTTAAGGAAATGAATATTTAAAGTGAGAGTTTTGTAATTTTTATGTTTCAAGTTGAACAATTTTTGAAAATTTTTATAGCAGTTAAAAATTTGTGTGCCACTCTTATTATTCAACTTTCGAAAAAAAGTGCACTCAAAAGAACTTTAAATTCCCTTGAAATAAAGATAAACTTAAATGATATAAATAAACTTTTATGTGAAACGAAAAATGCATAACATTTTGGTCCTTCGAGCCGGAATATCTGCAAAATCGCAAAATGTTTGAAGGTTTGATATAGAGGGTGATTTTAAACCTATTATCTGTTTGGCAAACACAACTGACGCACGTGCTTTGTTTCACTGTCAAACATTTTCACTTTGGTCTTTAATTTAACAATAAATCGTTTTACAAACAACGCTTGCAAATTATTGAATTTTATTTTCAAAATACGTGCTCTGTCAAGAAAGTTCATCCCGCGCTTCTTACCGAAAAATTGTGTTCAGCGATGAAGCTCATTTTTGTCTCGATGGATAAGTAAATAAGCAGAATTGTCGATTTTGAAGTGAATATCAGCTAGAAGCATTGCAAGAGCTACCAATGAATAAAAAAAAAAGTCACGGTTTGGTGCAGTTTATGGGCTAGTGGCATCATTGGACCGTACTCCTTCAAGATTATGCGAATCGTAACGTAACTGTGAATGTTGAGCGTTACCGTGAGATGATATCCAACTTTTGTTTGCCCAAAATGCAAGAACTTGACTTGTATGACATGTGGTTTCAACAAGACGGTGCCTCAGGCCACACAGCAAGCGCAACACTGAACTTATTGAAAGGCGAGTTCGGTGAACATTTAAGTTTACGTTCGGGACCGGTCAATTGGCCAAAATTGGACTAAGCAAATGGACTTTTTTAGGCGCAGTCTAGGTCAACAATTGCATGAAATAATCATCAAACTTTAAATTTTATGAACCGTACTATCGATTCAAATACAGATTTTATGCTTTTCTGAATTGTATGTGTTTTTTTTTTGTTGAAAAAACTTTCCTATACCTTTTAAAAAATCACCCTATATATCATTTATATATGTCTGGTCATACTTTTTACAGAAGTACGACAATCATAACTAGTTTTTAAGTAACCAAAGTGAAAGATGTGTATTACCAGCGGCGTAATTGTTAGCGTGTAATATTTTCAGCCTTTATTGACAAGAGATATTTTTTTTACTTTTCAAAAGACTTTATATAAATTTTATACCAAATTCACTTTCTTCGTATATTTTATTACTAAAGACAACAAAATAACACCCACTCAAGTTTGCAGCACACGTGACGCCGTGCGAGACTATACTTACAAGTTCTGTATACTATTAACCCAAAGGTCTAAAGATTCTGGATCTTCTTACTTCGAGTATTCCATTTTATAGGACTATATCCATAGACATTCTATAATAGATATGATAAATGAATGTTTAGTCGCCTTTTGGTTTTAAGTAAAAAAATTTTCTCAAAAACAGTCACAGTTTAAAATTTATATGCAATTCAAACTCGAATTCACCTCAACTTTCGAAAACAAGTTAAAAAGTACACTTATGTATGTCACTTAAAGTAAAGATAAACTAAAATAATATAAAAGAAGTCCTATAAATTATTTTTTGAAATAAACAAATTGTTACAGTTTGGTCGTTCGAGCCGGAATATCTTTAAAAAACTGAAAAACTTTTTGAAGTCTTCACATATCTTTTAAAGGTATAGGTCCTTTAACACTGTTCTATTAAGGTTCACAAAATTATAACTTCTTTTTAAGTTAAAAAAGTAAGAAAATGTGAAGTACCTGTGACGTTATGAGTAGTGCGAATGGTTTCGTGATGGTTTCAACCCCTGCAAGAAATTGTCAAATCCTCCAAAAATAAATCTTGTCGGGAAAAAAGTGCTTTCTCAAATTAGCTTTTTGGATTTATCAGTAAGACTTTAGGTCCTCTTAATCTCTGAAATGTCTCAGGAATGGTTGAGAGCTGTAAGTCACTAAAAACAACAATTAATAACTTTAACACAAATAAAGTATTTGAATATATCCAAATCTTTTTGCGTTTTTCTAATTTATTTGTATCTCAAGAATTTGCCGAAAGGCTTTTGAATTATCATTGAAATATTTTGGTCCTTCGAGCCGAACAATGATATAATAAAGGTGATTTATCCTTAAAAATAGATTAAAAAAATCCAACTAAAATTTGTAGGCCCTTTAGAATTCCAAATATTTTACATATTTGGTTCTGTCGCTAAATATAAGTAAATAAGTCAAAAATGAAACAGTATTTTAATGGATTTTTTAAAATTTTCTAGAGATCTAAGAAATACAAAAATATCAAAGAATTTTTTGATAAATTTTGAAAAATACAAATTCTTGTTACCTTGTGGCACATGATCATGCTTAAATAATAAAACGTAAATACTTTTTCTTGTGTGATTAATCGGCTCAGTTTTGTATTATGTAATCTACTATTAAGATTTAACAATATTAATGCTTGGGATACTGACAAAAAGAATTTGGATAGTGCAACGGCACCTTGCTTTGCAGTCCGTTATTTCCGTCCAAAGGGAATATATGCGGGAGTTTGGCGGTATTTCTCCGAGTAAATGGACAATTATGAAGCTGGTAAATCTAGAGGTATTGCACGAAGACCGTATCATCGTGATCCCAATATTCGTGTTAAGGATACAATCGGCAATACATTAAAATTCAAGCGTTTCGACTCTAAACTTGTCGAGGCAAATTGGAGTTAGCAGACGGTCATTAAAGCGGATACTTAAAGATGACTTAAACTTTTGTCCTTTTATTTGGAATTTCAAGTTAAACCCCAAAAATTTTCCTCTTCGCAAGGAATTATACTAAAAAATGATTGAAATAACCGAGAAAGACAATTTATTGAATAATTGTTTGTTTATGTCTGAGGAGGCCCATTTTGACATAAACGGCAAAATTGAATTGTTTGGAGTGAATCAAATTCAGAAATGTTCCATGAGACGGAAAGGCACCCGGAACGAGTAACTGTGTGGTGCGCAGTTTCATCAAAGTGCACATTCGGGCCATACTTCTTTAAGAATGTTGAATGAGTTTTTTTTGCCCAGAACTGCACCGAAGACGTATTTCATTGAAAAGCATTTGGTTCAAGCAAGATGGAGCAACTGTACATACAGCCAGATTAGTTATGGCGGTGCTCCAATGAAAATCCCCAACAAAATTTTTTTCCAGGAACCCCACTTTTCGCTGGTCCAAAGGTCACCTTGGTCACCGCAATGAGATTTTTTTCCATCAAGTGCCGCGTTTGCGGTCTATCATCTTTAAAACAATTAACGTTTTAAAATAAAATTCAACTTTCTATCCAAGAAATAAAATGAAATACGTACGGATTAAAACAAAAATATTTAAATTTCTAACTGTAGCTCAATTTGTGCGCCACCCTGTACAACGTGCATCCTCATTGGTCAAAATTTGCTAAAAATTCAAGTTCCGTATTTGTTTAATAACACAAAAATTCTTTTTGTACCAAATTTTAAACAAATTGGTCTTCATATTTAGTCTTCAGCTCAACTGACGCATAAACTGCAGAAATGATTGACAAAACTCACTTTGGTAACAAACTCGACTCTTTCACACTTAAGGCTTTTTACAAAATCTACTTGTATTTGTATCTCGAAAATGTAATCCTAAAGAGAAAACTTAAAGTGGCAACCTTGCAAAAAAGGACTTGATCATGAAATGAAATCGCTATATCGTTTCATTCTTTTTTCAAACTTATAAACTTAAGTCCCCTTTTTTCTCCAAATCGAAATTCCTTTGAAGATTAATGGCTTCATTTGGTCATTAGGTTACGTGACATTTTAACCAACATGTCATCTTGTTTATTTTGTTTCTTTTCCAAAAAAAAAGTTAAAAGAAATAACCTATTGAAAGAAAATTAAGTTTCCTTTGTCCTTCGCAAAATGAAAATTCCGAATTAATATACTCAACAGTCAAGTCAGTCTTAGGTCATTAACAACATTCGAAACTCATCACTTCATTATACACCCGAATACAATCACTCTCTTTACCCTGACATATGCCATAAGTATAGATATGTCTGTTGAAAAGACCGCCGTAATATTCTCTTCATAGTAAACATATGTGCTAGCTTAGTACACACATTTGCAAGTACTCTAAAGTCAATAAATACTTCAACTCAACACAACAAGCATCAGAAATTCGACCTTATAAGAGTAGATATATATTCAACCGCAAATAAACTTGTCAATCAGACAGCAAAGATATCTACACACATTTTTATTATATGCACTCTTTTATACGACCAACAAATTCAAACATCCCGAAGTTAAGTTGTACGTCACGTCGTTGGTCGTTGCGTTTGCGTTGTCGGTCGGTCGTATAGAACATGTGCTGCCATCTTGTAGTCATCGCTCGCTCCAATTCCCTTTCAAAACACAAACATTTTAAGAACTTAGCTATTTCAACTTTTTAACATCTCGATTTGCAAACATATTCTCAGCATGTGTTCATGACGAGCTACGATCCATCTGTTTATTTGCGAAAATGCCTTGAAAGATGAAGAGATGATGTTTATACATAAGACGACTACAACGACGATATGACGACCTTCATGAGGGCCACCTCACGTATCCTATACCTTATACAAACTATCGGAAAGGTATATCTCTTAATTCGAGTCTAAATAGCATTCGTATAGCTATGCACATAGATAATGTACATCTTTTAGCAGATTGCATGTTTGGAATTAGATACTTAGAGGCCAAGTGGCATGAAAATATACAAATCGTCTATGCGAATAGATAAAGATACTCGTACTCATAGGTGTGCAAAACTACTTCAAAACATCATCAGACTACTCTGGCAAACGTCTTAAGATAAAATATACTTCTCTTGTTGCCTTTTCCTCCATCAGCACTATATAGCCCGGCCCCGGAGATTCATCCACATATTTTTATTTGCACAAAGTTTATTTTTAACTCACTGAGCTACATCACATCACTTATAGGTAAATATTCGTTTAGATACATGTATGCAAGTGTATACCAAAGTGTAGCTAACGAATTTAATATTGTTTACATTTTGGAATTCATCCTTTGGTCGTTCGCACCATCGCAACGCATTTAGATACTTTTGTATCTTTTCCCAAGAAAGCGTATCTATATGCTTTCAATTGATGATATGTAAGGTATGCGATCAGGGAAAGGGGGGCGGACGTTTTGAGTGCGTTTTTACGTACCTCTATAACTTTTTTACATATGTATAGATGTAGAAATTCAATTATCGTGCTCTTATAGATTGTGAGCTAAATTTTATTTGATTGCGAAAGTTTTTATAAGTAAGATGAATCGATACAATATTCGCACACTTTCCATAAAGATTTTCTTAATAAAATAAATGTAAACAATACTCGTATATATGTAAATATTTGTATCTATTAGCAACATTGTATACATTTTAATTTTATTATATTTGCAACCCACATTCTATGCAGACCTAAGACAAATGGCCACTGCCGATGCTGCTTCTATATAAACTCTCGCTCGATGATTCAATTAATATAAATTGTGAAGTGTATATATTTCTTTTTTTTGATGAGTTAATTGAATTATTTTCATCTTAAAAGAACATGAATCTAACACAAATCTTATTGTCTTGAATATGGAGATACATATATTCAAATGTTGTTAAGTATATTGTTGAAACTTAATTGACAACACGCAACTTGATGTCGGAAATCATCACTCCGCCTACCTTTTATCCAATCTTTTTCAGAGTCTTACTTATAAACTTATTCAGAGTTCTGACCAAAAGCACATCTTGTATAGGTTTACTGTTGTGTTATTCTATATCTAGATACGTATATCTACCTGCTGTTATACCTCCATACGAGTATATCGTAGGCACAAGTTCGGATGGTGGGTTACAATATATAGAAATGAGAAAATCTTAACTTATATACAATTAAGGTGTGACCTTGCTAATGAGTTTCTTTTTTTTTCTTCTATTATTCCAACTATATTATTATGTATTGTAGAAGCCCAAACATGGTAAACGATAAGTGTGAATGGTCATTTAATTGGAAGGTAAACACTTTTGACGCACATCACCTTTACAAGATGAACTTTGAGATTATACAAAATGGGAATATTTTAGTTAATTAATATGAGTGTACTCGTATATAGTAGAAGGGAAAATAAAGATTTAATGATGGTTAGATAGATGAGGAAGTTCTTTTGTATTTTTTTTTTTTTTAGAAAATCAATTATAGTATTTTTAAATCAAAGGCTTTTTAGCAAGATTTAAGCTTAAAAATAGAGTTTCCTTATTACCTTCAAGGGCGGATCCAGCCGTCTAATCAGGTTGGGAGGGGGTCACACACTAAGACAAATTTTTACTCGCCGCTTCCAAATGTTCCTGAATGTTTTGAAGAGGAGGCTAACAAAATTTAAACAACATAATGTGGGTCCTAACCTTAGATTTACAGATTTCAATAGCTGAAGTGCCAACTTTAGTTATTTAGGTATAGTCTAATTATTTAATTAGGATGACTCTCTACATATGACAACATTCCAATATTCCAACAGTTTCTTAAATCTGCCATATTTAAGGCTTAAACACAATAGTTTTACGCATCAGAAATGTAAGAAATTTGTTAGGAACGTAGCTTTTTTTCGAAAAATAAAATATATTTTTCTTGTTTCCATTTCTATTGATGGGAAGAACGCTACAAGAATTCAAGAGAGACGATCTGATATGAAGAACTGTCGGGCTTTTTTTTTCGGGAGTCTATTATTACTATCGCTATCAGTCTGCTTACTAGTATTTTGACCAAAACTGAAAAATTGTAGAGTGAAAAATGCTTGGTTATTTGAGGATATAGGACCAGTTAAGTATCATCAATTTGATCATTGACAAGAGCTTGCACAGAAAAAGATGATTATTGAAATATGTCCATTAGTTCTTGAGAAATCTTTAAAAAAAATAGGGTTATATGAGGGATACAATTATGGAGAAATACTTAAATATATTTTTCTTGTAGAAAGAAGCCAAACTAAGAACACAAATAATAGAGAAAGTTAAAAAAACACATATTTTTAAATTGACGATTTTTTATTCAAGGCATCTTCTTAAGAACCTGAATATTTGCTTTTTTTTTAGAAACTAACTTAATGAAAATAAAAATTTAATAACACAAATTTAAGTTGTTTTTGTCAGCAAACCGCTTTTTGGTGAATTACGTTAAATTACCGCAGACTGCAGACTTTTTATCGGCCCATAGTTAAGTCGGATTTTGCTGAAAGTGCGCACACCGATCCAACTTAACAGTTTGGTTGGTGAACAGGGCATAGACTATCCAACAGCCGGCCGACTATTCTCGAACTAGTTTGTAAATGAAATTCATAGAGCGAACTGAACTATCGGCCCACTAAACAATCGTCATGGTAGTACCCGTGGCATGATGGTTAGTGCGTTTGACTGTCATGCAAGATTTCTTGGGTTCAATCCCTGCCTGTGCCACCTTCGTTTAAAAAAAAAATAATTTTCGCGGGGACTGCCTCTTGCGAGGAATTGACAAATCCTTCAAGAGTAGTTCTTGTCATGAAAAAGTACTTTCTCAAATTACCCGTTCGGATTTGGCCTAAAATTGTAGGTCCCTTCCATTCCTGACAACAGTACTCGCACACAGGAAAGGTTGAGAGTTGTAAGTCACTAGGCCCTGGTTCACAACGGACTGTTGCGCCACCCAATTTTTAAATAATCGTCATGTACGCGCAGACACGCATGCGCCAATGCTGATTAAACAGTCAGCCGATAGTTGGTAGTACTTTTAGCAACAAAGTTTGAGGAAGTAAAATACAAATTTTGTTTTCATATACAAAAAATGAATAATTCAAAATAAAATGGTGGTCATTTCCCTTAACACATTACGATTAGTTTTCAATTGAAGGGAATTTCTTCGAAAATAAAAACAAACAAATTATCTACCGGAGGGGGGGGCTAACCCCCGGTTATATAAAAATGGGTTATCAGAAAGATTGATTTCGGTTCTTTTCTGCTTTTAAAAATTTCAAGTTATAAGATGTTTTAGTAAGGAGACATGTCAAGACATTTTTACTATGGCATCACTTCATTACGAACAAAAAAAATTAAATTCAAATTTGCAATATCTCGTATAATACAAAACTTATGGACAAACTTATAACAAAGTGTCCCCCAGAGAAAAAAAATTAGCACACCAAAATTATCAAGGCGTTCACACCAAATTATAAACGGAGATGGCAACTCTACAAAAGAACAGAATAGCGTTTCTTTGCTAATAATGAAGAGTGGCTTTGCAAAGAAATAATACTACATTCTGCTGGCATTCTTCCCGGAAGGTCTAAAGGTCTAAAGAGCGTGTCTGTATATGTCAAGAAGGTAATATTGATCTAAGCAAAAGCGATGCAGGGCTAAAAAGTTCCGGAAAATAGCGGCGAATGGCTGTTAAACACTAAAATCGCTTTGATGACAATATGAAGTGATTCAACAAGCTAACAAAGATATCTATCTATGCTATACTTATGTACGTGTACAAGATTCTTACCTACCAACAATGATGAGCAAAAGTGAAGCTGCAGAATTTAGCAGATCACACTCAACAACGCAATTGTGTAAATATTTAGACCGAAAACTCCAACAGTGCCTTCAAAACATTAAAACACATTTAGAGCTAGCGTAAAAGTGGAGATTTTTAACAATTCTTTTCTCACGGCTAATGAATTTTTTTCCTTCCGGATAACTTTTTTTGATATTTGGTATCTAGGAAGGCTCTTAGGACTTCTTGAGTCAGTAAATTTCATTGTATTGCAATCATTACCTTTTCGAAGCTTGTGTCCAACCCACTGTCACTTGCGACTTTGTATATTAGTTTTAATGGGTTCCTGAATCGTTATTCTATATAGCGTGTTAATGAAACGATTGGGCCAGCAAAACCCGTAAGATGTTTCGTACCGACCTATTAATAAAGGACTGAAGTTTCTTGGTAATAGTTGAGATTATTTTCAAGGTTCAGAATCGTTATTCGACGTTTAATTGAAACAGTAGTTGCTTTGTGTTCAAGCGGAAAGATTTGTTTCTCTAAACATGTAACAATATTCTGAATGCAAATTTAGATAATGGATTAGTAGAGACAATACTTCCAAAATACCTAAAACTCTCCAATTCTTCTACTGGTTGCAATGGTTATCGGAGAGAATGAATATAATTATAACAACAAAATTTAAGTTTGTAATCAATATTTCTAAGTTTAATTAATGCAACGAATTTTACTTTTACTACAATTTTATGGTGAGTTTGTTGTTGTTAATGTTTATCATTTATTTTAAATCATTTCAATTTATTTTAGACATATTACATTGAACTTTAAAAGACATACACTAACTTTACACGTGTCCGAAAAATAATCTTGTTAATTGTTTGAATGAAAATGTTTACATCTTTAAATATAAATTTAATAAATACTAAAGTATTGTTTATAATATTAAGGTTTGCTTAAATATTATAGTAAATGTTGGAGGAGTCCGTTAAGAGCTTCATCGAAAAGACTTTTTTGTAATTCAAACACAAAAACTATTCTTAATTTTTTGTTTTATATTAATAACCTAATCGTTCCACAAGTTTTGTTACAAACATAAAACAATATAAGACGGTTTGTTTGTAGTAGTAGTTTCGCTCCATATCACCGGATCAGCTTTTATGCCAGCCCTTTAAAATTGTAATTATGGACCTACCACTGTTTCTATTAATGTTTGTTGACACTGCTTCAGTTAACTTCTTTTAAGAATTTAAAATCTTCTGTGAGAAATCTTTTAGCTTCGTTCTCCAATTCTGACCACAAAAATAATCCTAGGGTTTCAAATAGGGAGTCCCCGAAAGCCAATTTTAAGCTTCTCTAAGATCTACGATGTTGACAATAACGCACTTTTTTGTTGTGTTGGCTTTATTTGTCTCACCAATGTATATCCGTTTGAAGAATTCATCTATCTTCATTGAAAAAGGGTAGTTGCTAAACCCTTTACCAAATATGGAGAGATTGGAAACTTTGGAGTAAGACTATTAATCACACCAATACCGAAGCGTGCTAATGGTTAGGTTTGACCCTTAGAACAACAGTTTTTGTTTGATATATTGTTGTGGCACAAATTGCATCGTTTTCTTTGTCTTCTTTAAAGGTAAATGTATCTAATTCTGTGGACATAATCTTTCTCTTTCAAAAGGGTTTTATTGATATTCGTTTTCGTACTGTTTTTATAAGCATACAAATTTGGGAAGCGCACAGACGACTATTTTTTGGGCTATCATAAATTGTTAAAGACATAGCAAACTTGCGGAGAACTCGATTCACGAACATTATTGCAATTCAAGGTAGTTTATAAAACAAAATTTTGACAAAAATATTTGGTTTTTAAAACTCATTTCTTACCTATGTTAGGCAATTATTGGGATTCTATTTTCTTTAGCGTATCATAGACTTTATAATAACAGAAGCGAAACTTGAACCAAATTAACACTTATACATTGTTTAATACTGTAAGTATTTAGAGAAATAAAACAATCATTTCAAATCAAATTTTAGAAGATTTGTAACAGAATTTATGGCACGACTAGGTAGTACAGGGTTTTCTCAACAGGGACGATAATAAATAAAAGCAACTGGGACAGAAACGACGCCATATTTCTGGCCGCTCTTTTGATATTTCTCTTCAGTAAGGTTTGCCTTTTCATGATAAAAATATATACGAGCCAACGACGAGTCGAAATTATTAAAATTTACTACCGAAATTCGGAATCATTAGCCTCAACGTTAATAGCGTTACGTCCAATTTATGGTCGTAATAATCGTCCTAGCAGAACAACAATTGAACGTCTAGTAGAAACATTTGAATCCACAGGCACAGTACAAAATGTTCCCGTGGCATTGAGACAAAGAAGAGCCAGTAGTGTCGAAAATATTGCTGCCGCTAAGCCTTCTGTTCCAGAAAGCCCAAATATGTCTCTCACTTGTCGTTCTCAAGCGTTGGGCATCTCTGTGAAGTTGCGAAAAAATCTTGGCCTACATCCTTACAAGATTAAATTGACGCAAGAACTGAAGCTGAGCAACAACTTAAAAATTATTCGAATTTTCATCGAAAAATCATTTTCAGCGATGATTCATTTTGGCTGAATGTCTTCGTCAGTAAACAAAATCTGCGTCAAAAAATTACGGTTTGGTGTGTTTTATGGGCCGGCGGCGTCATTGGGCCGCACTTCTCACGTCATGATATATAGACCGGCACGTTACTGTGAATGGGGATCGTTACCGTTCAATGATAACCGAATATTTTTGGGTCCAATTGGATGATATGGACTAAGAGGACATGTTGTTGCAACACGACGGTACCACAAGCTACACAGCGAATATCAAAACCAATTGATTGGAAACGAAGTTTGGAGAACGTGTTATCTCACGAAATGGTCCAGTCGCTTGGCCGCATCGATCGTGCGATTTGACGCCGTTAGACTATTTCCTGTGGGGCTACGTCAAGTCTATGTTCTATGCCAACAAGCCATCGACGATTGATGAACTTCATACGAATATCGAACGTGAAATTTCAGCAAAATCGGCCGATATATGTTTGAAAACCGGCGAAAATTGGGTGCAGCGTCTGGACTTCTGCAAGCGTGCCCGTGGTGGTCATGCAAAAGAAATCCAGTTCCATTCATAATGGCATCGTTCTTTCACAGGAATAAAGAATTTCATTGATGTCTAAAACCCTTTTTTTTCAACTTTTGTGGTCCTCTTATTGAAAAAAGCGATATAATATTTACCTGTGAGAAGCCAGGGTGATCCGTTTTCAAACTATTTTAAAAGCTTACTTTCAAAATTATGCTTGACTTTAAGATCCTTAACTTCACCAGCTTATGCCTAATGTAATAACAACTTTAAAAAAGAACAGAATACATTTATATTTCCAAAAAAAGTGAAAAAATCTTCTAACTTTATCAAGCAAAGTAAGTATATGACTGATGCATTCCATATCCAATGAAAATCCTCAAATAAGTATACATTTTCTTTAAATATTTCTAAGTATGAAAAAGATTGGAACTCAATTTCTTATGAGTAAATTTTTAAAGAATACAAAACAATATCTTCTCAACTACAAACTTATTTATGTACAAAAACGTATATCTCCCCTCCAATAAATCAGATCTGTCATAAATTTTCAATCTGATTATATCTTTTATATGGTTCTTATTTTCTTTTACATTTTTGTTTTTGCAAATCAAAAATTCCATCATCCTTATTGCATTTCGCATTCGAATTCTTTGGAAAAACATCAACCGCGGTACGGCGGTGTAGTCGACACGAATCACAACGATAATGGCTGAAATGGTTCTCACCCACAAACAAAAGAATTTATTTCTCGCCCCAGAATAAATATAATTCGAAAAGAGGAGTGCAATTCCCTTCTTTCTTTCTTCACTTTTCTCTCACTCAAATTTCTTGTGAATAATTCACTTAAAAATTCTGGAACAACTCTGGATCCAGATTTTAAAATAAATAAATAAATAACCATCACATGCACACCACAATACATGCTCCGCCTATGCATCAGTCATACATTTTTACCCCATACAATGAAATTTTAGATTTTACACTGTCGGTTTACGGTTTGTTGATGTACACAGTTGTTGGAAATATAAATATAGAACTCTCCAGAAGAACAGGAGCCTCTGTAACAGCCCTCCAGCACTTATGGTACCGCCGCAGCAGGTCACACTAGCCATAGAGGGTTCTAAAGAAATAATAAATTAATTGAGTGAAAATGAAAAACCGGTAGCTGTCAACACTGATTATGTGAAAACTATAAGAAAAATAGATTGGGAAAATTGAGAGAAGTCAATAATATTATCCAATTTCGAGAAAAACAAAAAGAACTTCTTTGAAGAAGGTTGTTCTAAAGAGAAGAAAGAAAAGAAAACGAACCCATGTCTTTTCTATATGTTTTTAGAGAGTGCCTTTCCTACCAACCGAACACACATGGAGTTCAAGTTCCAAAATATGGATATATCATCATCATCTTGGATGGATTGGATATGGATATGGATATTGTTAACCATTAACATTTGATTACCCTGTCTCTTATATTTATATATTTATGTTCTTTAATGAGGTCACATTGAATGGGAATTTGATGGGCCTTCGGCTTAGTTATCACTCAATTTGGATCAACATTATCGAAGAAGATATAACAACACCAAAACAGAATATGGACGTTTCTGAGAAGTCATTAGGGATATCGAAATGCTTTTGTTCAATGCCGAAACCTAAGGGAGTTATGAGCTTAAGTTTTATGTGTCTGTGGTAAGTTTGAAAACTAAGGTCCAAGATTATTATGAGAGTTTATTGGATAAATGGAAGTATTTGATTGTATTATAGCTCAATATCAATAAATGAAAGGATTATAAAAATATGAACTGAATTTTTGTTATTTAGGGATGCAAAAGTTATTCAAACAGTATTTTCAGTCACATTTTATAAGTTTTAATTTCGAATTAGTTTTTTTTTTATGTTGCACAAACAAACAATACTTTTTTAGAGGATTACGGTGTCATAAATTTGAATCTGGCCTTTAAAATCTTTCTATCACATCAGATTTTAAAAATATACTCCTTTAAAATGATAAAATAATCAAAAACAGGGTTTTTAACTCAAAATATATTTTGACAATAAATTCATGATTTTGAAAAGTACGAATCTTTCTCTTTTTGATATAATTTAAAGCATTTTATTATCTTTCTTAGTTTTTGGAAATTCTCATTAGTTTTGAGACTTTATTTGAATCTATGTGAGGTTTTGAGATACACTTGAATTTTGATACTTTAATAGTTTTGGAAAATACCCGTTTTCCACTTAATTTGTATACTTTTTAATATATTTCAAAAACTTGATTAAATAGAATTGTTTAGAAAATAGATTCGTTACAAAAACAAATCTTACTTTTAAACCATTTCACCTTTTTCTATTGAAACCCATTTTTAGCAAAAATGGTTTAGCGATTTTTTTTTAGATTTTTGTAAAACAGGTTAAATCTAACTACATCAGTTTTTTTGAATATCATATGAATATAAATATTTCAATTAAAGAGAATTATTATAGACTTGGAAAAGCATCACGGGTTTTTAAAACAAATTTAGATATTTGAAAAGTGATATCTCAAAAACCAAACGTGATACATTAATTTTGAAGTCGGATTTGAATTAAGGCCCCCAAAACATTTTAGAAAAGTGTAATTTAAATGGCAGTAAGAAAACGTTGTCGACGAATGTTATTTACTATTTAATCTTAACATAAAATAAAGGGTTAAGGTGTCAGAACTTTTCAATAAAAGGTTACATTTTGATATTTAAAAAAATGGAATTTTTGTAAGAGACTTCATTGGATGTATGCCATTCAAAATGGAAATCGGCCAAATGGCAGCAGCACCAGATCCTTTACTCATGAAACACCATTTTTAAGGTCTTGAATCAGTAACGATTGATTGAAATAGAGCTTATCTTTCACGTAGCCTCAAAGAAAAAAGTCTAATAATGAAATCAAAAGACATAATTGCTAAATGTGATCATCTCTTAGAGAACAATTACTCTGCCAGAGGCATTTCTTGCAAAAATTTGATAGTTTCATTTCGGAACGAAGGGACCACTCAAGTCAATTGAGGACATACCAAATATTCATAGTTCGATAGCGCAACCAATAAACCGTAACAGTTGTGACCAGCATCATTTTTGAATATGAGACGTGAGGCATACGAAAGGACAAGAGCTGCTCGCGAGCTCTAGATAGAAAGGAGATCCTCTAAATTGCGCCAACTACAAAGCCATCAGTCTCCTTAATATTGCGTATAAGATCCTCTCTGCCGTATTATGTGAACGTCTGAAACCATTCGTCAATAACCTGATTAGTCCTTATCAGTGTGGCTTCAGATCAGGAAAGTCCACTATCGACGAAATATTCACACTACAGCATGCAGATCTTGGAAAAAACCCAGGAACTTCAAATGGATATTAAAGCCACGTATGACAGCATCTATAGAGAAGAGCTCTACAGACAAATGTCTAGCATCCCTGTCAAACTTATCCGTTTGTGCAGAATGACGATGGGGAATGTACGTTTCTCTATGAAGGTCCGAAAAGATCTCATCGATGCATTTGATGTCAAAAAAGGTTTTAGACAAGGCGATGCACTGTCATGCGACTTCTTCAACATCGTTCTGAAAAGAATTGTGCAAAACTCAACCGTCAACACTAGAGGCACAATCTTCCAAAGGTCTATCCAATTACCCAGATATGATATTGACATAATTGGAAGATCAAAGCGTGATGTCAGTGGAGCGTTTTTAAGCATTGAGACGGAAGCGAAGAAGATGGGTTTAGTGGTCAATGAGGGCAAGACCAAGTATATGCTGTCATCAAAAAAGGACACTGAACGACGACGTTTTGCAAAAAACGTCACCATGGACAGCTATAACTTTGAGGTAGTTAATGACTTTGTCTACCTAGGCACCGCTATTAACACAGACAACGACACCAGCGCTGAAATCAAACGAAGAATAACTCTTGCAAATCGCTGCTTCTTTGGACTTAGAAGGCAATTGAGAAGTAAAGTCCTCTATCCAGCATCTAAAACCACCATAAGACACTCATCATCCCGGTTCTCATTTATGGCGCTGAGGACTGGACCCTGTCAAAGAAAGATAAGAGCGTCTTAGGATGCTTCGAGAGAAAAATTCTTCGGGTGATTTCTGGTCCCGTACGAAAAGATGGAGAATGGAGGAGATGATATAACGACGAACTGTACGGGCTATACAGCGACAATGACCTATTTAGCAGAATTGAAGTCCAAGGGCTTAGATGGCTAGGTCATGTAGAGCGGATGGACATCAACGCTCCAGCCCGGAAGGTCTTCAAATCCAATCCCGAGGGACGACACAGTAGAGGAAGAGCGCGACTCAGGTGGCACACCCAGGTGGGAGAGGACCTGAACCAACTTGGCGTGCGAAACTGGAGACAACTAGATAGGGACCGAGCTGGCTGGAGACGCATGTTGGTTGAGGCCCAGGTCCGCCCCGGACTATAGCGCCACCTTAAGTAAGTAAGATGAGACGTTGAGAACGGAGAGGCTTTTTCAATAATTATTCTTGGATCTATCGCGAGGACGGCGCAGTAGAGGAAGACCGCGACTCACCCAGGCGAGAGGACCTCAATAAACTTTGCGTGCGAAACTGGAGACAACTGGATAGGCACCGAGCTGGCTGGAGACGCACGTTGGTTAAATAAGATGAGACGTTGAGCAAGGAGAGGCTTTTTCAATAATTTTTCTTGGATTTATCGAAACCAAAATGTTACAAATCAGTAAAAATTATTTTCGACGTTGTTTATAATCGACCGGCTTGTGTTACTTGAACTTTAAAAGCTTTAAGATCTTAGTTTTGAAGGTGATGCAGTACTTCAGAATCAAATTAGATTCTTATAATAAATGTACATACTTTAATTTTTGTTAACAGAACTGCCCTCACATTTTCTGTCTAAAAATGTAGATCAAAGAAATGGACTTCTCGACTAGGTCGCTTCTGTATTCTAAGAATCTATTTGATAATAGTAACTATAATTTAAGAACGAAAGCTCCTAAATGACCGGCAGTATAGCTTTCGTAGAAATAGGTCCCCAGGTGATCTCATGGTTTCTTTTACCGAACAGTGGAAAAAATCTTTACATCGTTTTGAAGAAATTAATGTTATTCCATCGTTTTGAAGAAATGAATGTTATTGCCCTTGATATTTTAAAGGCATCAAGCTCTCTTATCGAAAATGCGTAAACTTGGTATTGATGAATCTCTTCTTCGTTGGCTTAGAAAATAACTTTCGGACCGTTCAATTTAAGTAGTATTGGACAGCTTCAAATCTGATATCCACAATATAAATAGTGGTGTGCCCTAAGGCTCCGTTTTGTCTCCAACACTCTTTGTTATTTTTATAAATGATCTTTTGTCTGAAACTTCTAGCTAACGAAATTGTTTCGCTGATGGCATTACCCTCAGCTTTTTATATTTGTTTTTATTTTTGTTCTTTGGATGGGGACTACTTACGGCAGGCGTATGATAGGTTCATTAAATTCTGATCTTGATAGCATTGTGTAATGTAGAATCAATAAAAACCGTGTAGAATTTAATTCTTTGTCTTCTGTCGTAAAATCGTAACCCTTTCTCAATGCCACTATCCATCGGTTGAATGTGCCTAGAAAAGACTGAATAGCTTTCAGAACTTCTAGGTATGTACATCACAAACCAGTAGTTGTGGAGTAATCACATATTCGTCTAAAACTACAGTCTAATTTTCATATTTTAGCTGATGCTGAAATAACCTCCTTAAGTCTCTTGGACAAAACTTAAAAGTGGGCTCTAAAAATGATAGGAGATCATTCTCTTACCGAGACATTTGCTTCTCTTGAACACCACCAAAAGGTCTCTCTGCGTATCATTGTTTTATAGTTATTTTTCAACCGTAATTCTCGTATTTCTAGGAATGCTCATCAGTTAAACCTTAAGCCCAACTTCCCAAGTATTGTAAAGTATAGGGATTCTTCCTTAAGCCACACTTCACGAATGTGGTATATTTGACCAAAGTCAATGGGTCATCATCCGCGTTGCACGTAGCCTGTACATTTATTGAGTAGTATCCATTTCGGTTGACGCACTCTTCGGGTGATAGGGTGGTTTCTTTATACGCACATGTGTACAATCCAGGGCACCAATATGGCGTAAGGAAACTCATACTTTGCGCTTCTTCTATTTTTTCAGAAGGGTGTAGAATTATGATTCATTCAGTGCAATTTTTGTTGCGACTTGGTGTACCACCCTAGATATCGTTGATTGATTGACACCAATGTCTTCACCAACAACGGTTTAAGATCCAGGATCTCATACATAAGGCAGAGTCAAACCACCACCTCGTGTTTCTAGGATTAGGCCTAAAAACTGATCTGTCAATAATGTTTCACTAGATCTATACAATTTTCGAAAATCTTCACCAATTGGACATCTTCTATTTTTATAAACACGATTTGTAACAAGATTGTTAAGAAATTCAGCCATTTTGATAGTTTTTTATCAACTGTAAGAGAAAACCCATCGTCAGCAATTTGTGAGATCCATCTTATGGAATCGAGGTACAACTTTCTCACATAGATCTTCCGTCGAGAGATCGATCTCAACACTTTGAGTTCGAACTCACAGCTTGAGATCGATCTGGGTCACTGTATTAATTTTTGCATATCACTTTAGGAAAGTTCTCAGAAAAGTGAGTAAAAAGCTAAAACTAATCTTTTAGCATATGACTCAATATTTTCCACTAATTACAATGTTCAAACATTCAAAACTAATTTGCATCTTCATCTATTTTCTACTTCTGTTTACCCTTAGTAATTTCTTGCAGTGTGTCTAATCATTGCAAGGTGCAAGGGTATTCATAAGCCCTTTAACAATATACAAACAAATAAGTTTGATATCGAAAAGATTGACAACAAATCAAACATCACGATGTTAAAAGAAAAATCAAAAAAATTGCAAATGAAATAACTGAAAAACAGTAACTCAGAGCTTTAAATGCTTTTTATTTAAAACCTCATAAACGATATTCGGGACTTTGAAAAATCAATGAAAATTCCGAAATGATTAGTGTCCCCTTAAATTTTTCGGAATATCTATCCATAAACTGAACTATGGAAAAGTATTTACAAAAAACTATCAGAAAATAATTCTTCCTTATTTGAAGAAAATTTATGTCACACCGCCGATAAGTACGAACATAAAATTAGCTAATGAACCTGACTAATAAAACGTGAATAAAATATTAAAACTCTACTTCCAAAACCTCTGAACCAACCTAAACTTGCGCCTTCTTATTATTAGTATACACTCAATAAAAAACGCCTCTAGAGAACCTTCATTAAAAATTAAAAAGGTATAACACTCATACCTTTTATGTACTCAAGCAAATGCAAACATTCTCCTTTATAGTGATTTGAATTTTAATTTAATTTAAAAATTGCGATACTTTAATAAAAAATTAAAGTTTATCAAAGATAAACACAATTTTAATAAAAACTTTGATTGTTTATTTAGTATATCTTGTTCTAAGGGGCGTTGCTTAATTTTTCAATTTCACTATAAAAACAAACTGTGTATCTATATAGTGGTTTGAAAGAAACCTACACTTAAAGGGAATTCAATATTTTATATATGGACTTCTCAAAACCACTTTTGAATCCCTTTAATGTATATACCTTACCTACATATTATTGAAAGCATAACCTTGAACGTATTCAATGGCAAGGCGAATCACGTCAACTGTATACCATTTTCAATTACAAGGTAAGTGCAATGTAAGTTCCTAAGAAGGTACACTTAATTACTTGAGTCTTTTCATCACCACTACGAGTTCATTTTGGATGACCCATCATCATCACATGATTTTAAATTTACATCATCATTTTCATTCATAGAAAATGGAAACTTACAAAATGTAAAAATCCAATAAATTTTAAGTCTTTCAGTCTTTCTTCTTTTGTTAAACCCTTGGGGGTGTGAAACTCCCATATGTATAAATTGTGTATACAAGCCTCCATCGAGATTGGTTGCCAGAAGCATTAAATCAACCAAACTTGTGTACCTATAGCATCGTGTGTCGTTTGCTTATGTTCAAGTGGAGGGTTGGAGGAGGAAGGTTGGGGGCCATAGGGTCGTTGGAGGCTAAGACGATATTCCTACAGTTTTCCCTCAAATGTATAATGTGC
Source organism: Eupeodes corollae (assembly GCF_945859685.1). NCBI lineage: Eukaryota > Metazoa > Arthropoda > Insecta > Diptera > Syrphidae > Eupeodes > Eupeodes corollae. The sequence goes on from NC_079147.1 coordinate 271,096,738, forward strand.
AATGACGTCAATAGAACCACAGAATATATATACAAGAGTAAGTGCACCAGAACCAAACAAAAAAGGCAATAAAAATCAACTCTTGATGCCCATAGCACATACTCGTAGTACCTATAGAGTAGGTACAACCCACCATCAGCACCAGCAGCACCACCCAACCCCCAATGTTATAAAGCAGCGCAATAAAAGTGTATAACCTTCACCCCAGATGGTAGTTTGAGATACTTTATCTTGCCATTGCCACACATGCTACAACTAGAGAACAGTTCTATGACTACACTCTTTTACCCGACTTACATACATATGTGGGCCTGGGTATGGGCCTGGGCATGGGCATCCCATCACCATCGACGAAAATCCACAATTTCAAGGGTACTTCTCTTTTGTATAATTCTTATAGCGACAGCGAGTTATGGGTACTTACATTACAGTGCCTCACAACGGATTCGGAACTAAAAGACTTTCAGTCTTCAGTGCTTTAAATGGTCGTTATTGGATGGTTAGTCACTCGTTCCGTCAGTCGTTTGCAAGCTCGGTCTGTCGTGCTTGTCGTCATTTGTTCACGTTTTGGTATAAAGGGCAATTTAAATATACTCGTATATGTATTTCCAACTCAAAGATTAATTTAAAATGTATTTCATATGCGACTGAAAGGAGTGAAGAAGTCACATCTTCTATCTTCTTATATGAACGTACAATTTTTGCAGCTTTGAATGAGGTTATAGTTCATCGCCTGTCACACTGCGTTGCTCGTACTAAATGTTTGTCTACGAGGAATGATGGTGTTGAATTTAGGACGAATCGTCGAACATAACTTTCGCAAAATTAAAAAAATTAAAATATCTTTTAACCCGCACTGTCATCATTGTCACCACATCACATCCCGTCACATCATATCCGTAAAATGCCATCATCATCAAGATCATCACGCAAAACTGATGATGATAATGAACAAGTGACATGAAGAAAGTTCTGTTCCTTTTAGGGGGAAAATCACATGAATTTTGAAGAAATCGTGAAAAAAGTATGACAGACAGTTAAGTTTGGAGACCCACAACACCAACAACAACAAAAAAAGGCTAAGAGACAGACAGTCAGGCAGACAGACAGACAGACAAGTGATTTTTTGGCACGAAAATTATTAAATTCCAAATGAGTTCATCATTATATCTTAAACGGGTAAGCACTTATAGTAATGAAAGGGAAAAAGAGATAAAGAGGAGGGAAGGCGAAAAAGGTCTTGACATTTTAAAGAAATTTCATAATAATGATAGAGGAGAAACGTTTCGACCAAATTGTGAGAAGAAGAATTTTAATTTTGGATAAATATCTAGGTACGTGAAGCTATCTACAATTACCAAAACAGTTTTGTATTTGTGTATACACGGTATCAGAAGTGGGTTATCATAAACTGATTATTTTTAGACATTTGTTTCATAACTTTCGTGCAAGATAATTATTGGTGAGCAAACGAAATTGAGTTCAGATAGGAAAAGCACTGATATTTAAGTACATATTTTTGACAAATAGAAAGGAAATTAAATATTGGTATCTTGACTTCGTGGGAAAGAGACAGTTATTTGAAACATTGCGTGCAAAAGTAATTCTCTTAGGTATGAACTAACTATAATTTGTGTTTTAATTGTTTCGGGTTTTGTTTTGGACTTATAGTTATCTAAAGCTATTAGAATTTTGAGGGAATACGAAAGTTATTGATTTCGTTTAAAAAGTATAGTTCAATACCTTAAGGAAATTTTTTAATAATAATAATACAGGACATTTTTATTTAAGATTTCGAAAGGATAAAAATGGATTAAAATGTTTGAAATCATTTAACAAGGCAATATTCAACCATATAAAAGAATATCTTTTTAAAAAAATACAGACCTATTGCTAAGCTTCAGCTAATCCCCAAATTATTTGAAGCAATTGTTAAAATTAAACTTTATAGTTTAGTTTGAAACCATATTTCCCTGCATCAGCATGGCTCTATGAGTGGTAGGCCTAATGCAACAAATTTAGCAATTTTAGCAAATTGCTGTCTTGGTTGTTTAGAAAATCGTTCTCAAGTTGATGTAATCTACACCGATTTTTCCAAGGCGTTTGATCGGGTACAACATAATGTTCTCTTGAAAAAACTTGAATTGATTGGCTTTCACTTGAATCTCCTAAAATGGATCAGAAGACAATATGTTAAAATTGGTGATGTTCTTGAAATCCAATGAAATACAATTTTTTTTGGTGTACCACAAGGTAGTCATCTTGGTCCACTGCTTTTCATTTATTTATAAATGGTTTACCGAATTGTATTAAAATTTCTAGATGTTTTTTATATGCTGATCATCTCAAGAATTTTAGTTCTGTAAATTTTTTATCAGATGGTAGTAAAATTCAATTGGATAGTGATAATATTACTAAGTAGTGTTTCAGAAATGTGTAGTATTCTAACGTTTTCTAAAATAAAGAATCCGATATGTTTTGGTTATAAAAATGAGAATCATTTCTTAATGAGGTTAACAAATCAAAAGGATCTTGGTTTGATTTTTGAAATCTCAATGGTTTGAAAGAAGAAAAGGTGTAAAACAGGGATGCTCCCCTTGAGTCCTTATTTCTTTTCTTGATAATATAATTGATGATTTATCGGGAGGAAAAAAGTTTATGACAGCATCTATAGGGAGAATCTTTACAGAGCAATGTCTAGTTTTGGCACCTTGTAAAACTTATCCGTTTAGGGAGAATAACGATGGGGAATGCAAGCTCTTCTATCAAGTTTGGAAAAGATCTTACCGATGCATTTGATGTCAAAAAAATGTTTATAAAAGGCAGTGCAATGTCATGCGATTTCTTTGACATCGTTCTGCAAAGAATTGTGCAAAACTCAGCAATCAACATAGAGGTTCAAACTTCCAAAAGTCCATCCAAATCCTCGGATACGCGGATGATTTTGACATAGTTGGAAGATTAAAGCGTGATGTCAGTGGAGCGTGATTTGTGCATAGCAACGTAGCGGAGAAGATGGATTTATGATGAGGGCAAGAGCAAAGTATATGTTGTCATCAAAGAAGGACATTAAACGACGACGTCTTGGACAAAACATCACCATGGAAAGCTATTGCTTTGTGGTAGTTGCAGACTTTGTCCACCTAGACACAACTATGAATTCAGACAACTACTCCAGCGCTGAAATCAAACGGAGAAACATTCTTGCAAATCTATGTGTTTTTGGACTTAAATAGCAATTGATAATAGTAAAGTCCTCTCTGAATCATCTTAAATCACTTAATCACGGTTCTCATTTAGGGCCCTGAGACTTGGACCCTTTTAAAGAAAGATGAGAACACCTAAGAATATGTTAGGTTCAAGTAGCTGTCTATGATGTAATAGGACAAATTTAGACGAGTCTAATGGCCTGTTGTGATATCACATGATTCATGAGGTTTTCTCCTTAACTCAATGAAATCAGTTTGAGTCCCTTACGAAACGTGAGAGGCTGATTATGCTAATATGATTTAGATCGTTATAGAAGAATTCGCCTAGGTAATTCTTGCGTTTTTGAACTAGAGCAGGGCATGTAAAGAAGGTGAAGAACTGTTTCCTCCTCTTCCTCGTCCAAACAGCTTCTGCAAAAGACATTTAAAAATACGCCTAGTCGCGTGGTGTGCTTTTATGCTATCATCTAGCTTATATCGCTTTAAATTTAGTTTTGGCCAGATGTTTTTTGTGACCTAACACTTGGTAATGTTGATCCGCTCTCTTCATAGCGTCCTGCATTAACAATAGTTTACAAGAAACGTGGTAGAATAGGTTGTATTACAACGTTCCTGGCGAGTTCATCTGCCTTACAGTTACCTGGAATGTCTCTATGGCCCGGCACCCAGCAAAGGTGAATATTAAATTGTTGTGCCATCTCCATTAGAGATGAACGACAGTTATGGACTGTTATAAAATTTGTAGAGACAGAGTCCAAAGACTTAATAGAAGCCTGACTATCTGAGAAGATGCGGATATTAGATGTTGATATCACGTTTTCTTAAGCTAGAACTAGACTTCTTCTATCGCCAAAAGTTCCGCCTGGAACACGCTACTTGGAATGAAGCTTCGAAAGAATGAATGAATTCCAATACCGAGGGACGGGGCGTAGTAGATAAAGACCGCGACTCAGGTGGCACACGCAGGTGGAAGTAGACCTCAACCATCTTGACATGCGAAAGTGGAGACAGCTAGCTAAAGACTGATTCAGGTCCGCCCAGGACTGTAGCTCCACCTTAAGTAAGTCATAGAGTTCGCTACAGTTTCAGTTAAAGTCCTCCTATTTTTAGAAAAGCTTTAACATATGATCAACCGTCTAAAAATATATTGCAAATCGTGGCATCGACAATTTAAACAAATCAGAGACGATGGTATTTAAAAACGGTTCTGGCAGATTGGTTAGAAATGAAAAATGACATTTTAACCTTGAACGTATCGGAGTTGTGAAAACGTATAAATACATGGATGTGCTTATTACAAGCCACCTGAATATGTAAAGCCATTTAAAAGACAAAGTGCCATTAGTTTCTCATCGTAAAACTGTTTTGCTAACGACTTTATTTCACATAGCGTAAAATACAAAGGGTTTACAACAATTGTAGAATCTTAAATGATTCATATACATCACAATTTTGTGACTACAAAAAATATGTAGAAAATCTATTAAAATTCTACCTAAAAAGATGTTTTCAACTTCTAAAAAAATATACAAAACCACATGATAATTGTGGAAACCGGGCTATCACGAAAATTAAGTAAAAATGCTGCAGATGGCCTTCGGTCAGCAAAATCTGTCAAGAACGAAAGACCAGAACCACCATTAACACTAACTTGCCATCAACAAAACTCAAGAATTGGTACTCCAAAAATGTTGGCAGTCCGCGAAATTACTGAACTTTTTGAAATAAAGTAAATATCAGCAAAAAAAAAACACTTGACCATTTTTGATAACAATTTTGGTCCTTAGAAAAGTTAAATGTAGCTTGGTACCAAAAATGTCCATTTATTGGACTCGTATTTCTTGATCATGAAAAACTCGAAAAATTATATTCGCTTTAATTAGTACAATGGGATTTCTAAATATTTATTTCCTGAAACCGAAAAAAAGCTATAAGCTATATCGTATGACCAATTTGCAAAACGTTTTGAAAATTGGAAAAAACGTAGGGACAAGTGTGTCGCATCCGCATTTCGTAGTATTTCAAATATAATTTCTTGCATTTCTTTTAAAAACTGTCTGATTTAAAATAAGCAATATGTGAACAGCAAAATAATTTACAAAATATGTGTAAGAAGACTTTCAACACTTTCTTTGATACCCTAAATACTTTTGTGTTCTTTTTGATAATCTTTCAATATCTTTGTCGCAGTACAACTTTTAAAGTGAGCATTGTTTCATGAATATTGGGCGTAGTATTACTCTGTGAGTGAGGGAGTGATCTGGAACTTGGCGATTCTAAATATCAATTCTGAACTAGTTACAATTCCACACTGTAATAAAATTAAATACTGAAATCACAAAGAACACTTAAATATTAATATACATATATTGTTCATAAATAATTACTGTGCAACATTACCGTATTTTGGCTTTTTTGCCCACATTAAAGGATCTAAAGCCCGATGGTAGTCAACTTTTTAGACCTTTTAAAAGCCGAACAATTCTGTCAAACATTATTTTAAAAAAAAAAAAACTTTAACCGTTTCCGCAGCATACGCAATTGAAACTCTCGAAAAGAGAAAAATCTCCGATTTTGAAAAAAAAAAAATTGTTTGTGCTCCGCTAGTATTTGTCTTGGCTATCTTACAATGACAGAATTTTTCAAATCGGACCAGTAGTACCTGAGATAAGCGCGTTCAAACAAACAAACTCTTCAGCTTCAAAACTTGTATAAATTCTCTTATTTTCTGGCAAAGTTTTTTGTTTTTATGTAATCATTTCTTAAAAATAATTTTGAATAAAACGTTAACTATAGGTTTCAAGTCAGAAATACAGGTTTTGACTTTTTATTTCAGGAACAAAAAGGCCGTGTAAAAAAATGTCCTTTAAAGTTGGTTTATATCGATCATACTTATAAATACCTACGTCTAAAGCAAGTTTTTAAAATCTGATCAATATAATCAATAGCCAATACTACTTATCTCTGTCCTTAAGTGACTTTTTTTTGGCTTTAACGTATCATAATTTAAACTTTGGTTTCTTAAAGGGCATATAATATTTTTTTAACAGAGTTCTAGCCTTTAGCAGTTTATATAACCAATCAAACCATTAAAAAATTGGTTAAGAGACGAAGGTTTACTATCTACCTACTTAAATGACATTTTATCTCTTCTTCTAATCATTTCCTGAAATATTAGTATATACCTATTTCTCAAACCCTTACAGCCATCCTCATCATCATCACAATACAAATGTTTTTCCATTCATCATAAGGTACTTATTTTCATTCGACAGGAGAAAAAATAAAACTCAAGAAAAATAATCAATTTCAGCTTTCATACCAAAAGGAAAATCTCAACTTCAAAAAAAAAAAGAAGAAGAAGGATGAGAAAAACCTTGAATGAATGCCATTCCATAGCATTACAGCGAATAGCAGCGTCATCATTTCCATACCATTACTGCATAGCCTTATACCGAAGTAAACCTCTTCTGTTATACCCTGCCTGCGTCCATTTTCAATCTAATCATAATATTCAACCCCCCCACAGACAAAATTTAATATATCTTTACATACCGTACACATAAATGAAATATACCCTATAAACAACTTATCTATTCCCTTTAAGGCGTTTACATAAATATATAGCAAGCGTAAGGTAATAAAATACAGACAAACAAAAAATAAGGACGAAAATACAAAACTGACGCAGAAAAAGAGACAAAATTCAATCTTTCAAATTAAATGAAATGACAGACCGAACGCACGAACTACCGCGAAGTTATACGAACGGCGACGGCAGGCGGCTGCGACGAGCGATGTAAGGATATGACTTTAACTTGATGTATGGGGAGGTCCTTTCAAGATCATAAAAACTGTTTGTTCGTTCCTCCGGTCGAATGATGATGGTCAAAAACGGTAAATCACCGTAATATCAAATAGCACGTTCCAATGACAAATCCAAATTCGGATCTCTTTAACGAGGTTCCAATTGATGATGATATTGAACCTTTTCTCAGTCAGTTCAAGAACAAACAAACAAATACCGAGTACCTTTTTTCCAACAAAATGACGTCCGACCGACATCGTCGAACGACAACGATGGACGTAAAAGAAAAAAAAATCGACCGTCACTAGATACGGTAAAGAATTTTCTGTGTTTTCTTCTATTTTCTTTTCGACAGAAAAAAGGCGAACAAAACCCATCACCCTCCAAAATCATCCTCAACCACCCACAACCCCAAAGCGGATATCGATTTTCTTCTTCATTTTACCAGAGCTTGACTTTGTCTGTGTGTGTTTTTGGTTGTTGGTCGAAGTAGAGGGGAGGAGGGGGTTGTTCTGTTGCGAGGGAAAAAGGAATACTCTCATATGATTTAATATATAATTCAGCCAGACAAACTGTCGTCTGTGTTTTAATTTTTTGTTTCCTCTTTTCTGTTTCTGTTCTTTCGTTTTCTTTTTCTTATTTTGTTTGCCTATTCGCTTTGGGGTGTTTTCGCCCCTCGGGGCCAACCATCTGAGTACATTTATTCAAAGGGGGATGTGTTTTGCTATGCCTTTCAGCTGTGTATCCTTTGAAAGGGAATTCAATGCCTTTTGGCCAAGGAAATAACTTTAGATACATTCGTGCCGTTTGCCATAATAATATACTCACCAATAAACATCATTTGATGTCAACATGTTCGCTGAAGTGTATATACTCCGCCAGCAACAGAAAACAGCAGTAAACCCAACAACAACAACGACGACTACGACGACGACAACGACGAAAAGGATACTCACAACCAGAAGTGAGAAGACGACGACGAGGACGAGGACGACGAACGATGACACGTCAGGGGGTTGATGACTTTTCCTCGTTTCAAATACGACCTCGGGGGGTTGATGAAGGTGCAGCTAGCTGGCTGGACTGAAGGTGGTTTTTCACTTTCACCGCGCTATAACGTAATCCGAAAACAGTTCTCTGTTATAATAGAGCAAAACAAGTTCAACACTGCTGGACGGGTGGTGGGCTTAGACGACGGACGGCGGACGACCGACGACGGCAAACAGTGACTATGATGATTTTTGGGGGTGATGTTATTTTCTATAAGGGTAGTTGATGCATAGTATTAAATCACACAGAAGGAAAAACCACGCACGGAACGCCAAATATACGAGTACGTATAACACACAGACACAACATAGACGACGAAACGCACACACAGCACAAGGGCGGATCGAAATAAAAATGGACGGTAGTTTTCTTTTTGGAACTTTCCTTTTTTGTTGTATTTAAAAATTTTAACCAAAAGTTTGGTTTTTTGAAAAATGATTAGAACCAGGAAACAGGAAATATCTACTTTATGCTGAGAAGAATATTAAACTTTCACTTCTTTTTCAAAACATACAAAATGGCTTCCCTTGGGGGGCGAGATAGATAGATAGATATCTTTGCGAAGGTAGCGGATGGGGTTGCGGTAATAGAAAATATAACCAGCCAGACAGATGAGGCTTACATAAACACCGGGTATAGGAAGAAGACGAAAATTAAAGTTTGGATTCTCGGCAAAAATAATTAAACACACATTATTATATTCACACAATTTTGAAAAATTCTTCAAAACATCACGTTTTTGTGAAGTACTTTTAAACGCCCTTAATATTTAGGTATTTGTATGTATATTTTATTATTTCGGAATTATTATGTTAAGAAATCGACGAACAGTAGAAAAGTCTTTTCCGTCATTTTCACGAGAAAATCATTCGAGAACTAAAAGTTTTCTTGCAACAGCTACTGAACGAAGGGTAAGTTTTTTGTTTTTTTTAAACTCAACTTTCGTTCTTATGTTCAAAACAGCAGGAACTCTGTAGTCTCTGATTGTGTCATATACCTAGAGATACAGAGTAGCTCTATACATTTTGCCGATATCAAAAGGGAGTAGAATTTTCATCCCCTAAAAAGTATTTGTAAGTCTCTCTGCGCTTCTTAAACGGGGTAGTATTCAAAAGGTTTTAGTGTAGAGTCTGCATCAGCACGAAATAAGAGAAAGAGAGGATATAACAAAAACAACAACAATGACGTTATATTTATAGTGAAATACGCAGAAGTTTATTGTAACAGAACAAACATAGTGGGGGCGGTGGTGGTAGGTGACTGCGGGGTTGACTATGATGGGAGGGTGGAAAGTATGGAAACAGTTCTCACACGCATACTATTATAGGTACACAGAGAAGTTTAGGGGGTGATTTTGAGGGTGGGTGGCAATGAGACACTTCCGTTTATTGCTCTTGTTATCCTTTTTAACGAAAAACAGATCAGGATATGTGTATACAAGCTTAACATTGGCTTTTTCGGAAATAAATACTCACATCATGAAATAAACAAACACATCCATGGAATGTACACACACAAATGTTTTGTAAAACAAAAACAACTATATTTGAAGGGTGTATTTGTATAGATTGCGCTCTAGCGATTGAAAGTCTCTAATTTTCTGTCTGATATGGTTTATGGTCATTCATGATACTAAAGGGATGGCGTTGAGGGTGTTGCCAGACAATTTTTATTTAAGAACAATTTAATAATTAAAAACGAGGAAAATTTTTTTAGTAAAATCTAATTTTGAGACTTATTGTTAAAAGTTTCAAATAATAAGGAAAAAACGAATCTAAAAAATTTAATATCAATACGTTGACTTTCTAGCAACAAATCCTGTACTGATTTTGTTTGAGTTCTATTTGACGGAAATTCCATTCATTTTTTTTATTCCAAAAATATTGGTTTTAATTTCTAACATAGAAAGTCTCATTTACTCTAATTTTTTAACATTCTTTTTTCATATTTTTCGATTTTTTTAATTTTCATTTTTAACGTCCCATAGGGGTTATTGTAATCGGTCCGATTTGTTAATTTAAAAAATTTGACGTTTCAAGAGATATCAATGTGTAGGGGTGTTTTGTTTGTCGTCCATATCTCAAAAACTAGTAGAGGTATCGACTTCAAATAAACTTTGTTATACAAATACTATGTAGAACCAGTGGTATGATGGTTAGTGAGTTGGACTGTCATGCCAGAGGTCTTGGGTTCGATCCCTGCCTATGCCATCTAAAGTCTTTTCACGGGTACTGCCTCTTTCGAGGAATTGACAAATTCTCCAAGAGTAACTTTTGTCATGAAAAAGTGCTTTCTCACATTAGCTGTTCGGATTCGACACATAAACTGTAGGTCCCCTTTATTCCTGACAATATTATTCGCACACAGGAATGGTTGAGAGTTGTAAGTCACTAGCCCTAGTTTTCCGCTTTCTCAGTCTAGACGTTCGGATTCGGTTTAAGATTGTAGGTCCCCTCCATCCCGGACAACAGTACTCGCACACATGAATGGTTGAGAGTTGTAAGTCACTAGGCCCTGGTTCTTTACGGACTGTTGAGCCACCTAATTTATTTTTTTAAATTGGCCTACCAAGGCGGTTATTCGAGCATATTTTGACTAAGTTTCGCTTCAAATTAATATTCCTGAACATTAAAGCACAAACACGGTTACATTAAGTAAGAACTGAGGAAAATATCGCAGCTTTATCGGCGAGTTTAAGTAATAACCTTGAATTATCGTTTCGGTGCCATTTGCAGCAATAAGGCTTTTTACTCAACTACGTGGACAATTTCGAAGAATTGAGGTCAAACTGCTTCTGGTGCAGAGATTGAAAAAGACAGACACACCAAAAGTCCGAATTTTCAATGAACGTATACTAATGTTAACAATTCTTAATATATACTTAAAATCTAAAAAATTCGAGTCTTTTGACGTGTACGGCGTAGTAAGGTGACCATAATGTACAAGCGTATTCCAGCACTGGTCATACAAAAGAAACAAAAAGTAATTTTAAAACATATAGATCACGGAAATCACGGCCAAATATCTTAATAAAACCCAGAACTCTATTTGCTTTTTTAACTATGAAGTTAACATGTTCATTAAATGTTTGTTTAGGATTTAAGACAACAAACAAGTCAGAAAAAAAATATACTCTACATAAAGGACAAGAATCAAACATGTTACTAAAAACGATTGGAACTTTTTTGCGTGCAAACCTCATCGTTTTACTTTTGCCAAGATTTATAAAAAGACGATTATTATTACACCTTTCCCTGAATAATAATATTAAGTCTGCTTCCAAGAAAAGAGTCCGATAAAGAGTTAATTTTTTTTTTAAATTGAATGTCATCAGCATATATTAAGACAGACAAATTTTGTATGATCGAAACCAAGTCATTTATAAATAAACAAATAGAATAGGACCAAGGTGACTACCCTGGGGGACACCAGAATTCACAACAATTGTACTTGAACACTCATTACTAAATTTAACACTATAACGTCTATCTTGCAAATATGAGGAGACCCAGTTTAAAAAACTGTCGTTAAAACCTTGCTGTGATAGTTTTAAAAGTAATGTTTTATGACACAATTTATCAAAGGCCTCGCTGAAATCAGTCCAGATACAATCTACTTGCTCGAGTTTTTTTAAAACATCTAAACAAAAAGACGTAAAGTTAAACAGATTAGTAACAGTTGAAAGCTTTTTAACAAAACCATGCTGGTTATCACATATAATTGAACTACAGTGAAAAGAAAAGACGCTAAATACGATTGACTCAAACAGCTTAGGTATCACAGATAGTTTAGCAATAGGTCGGTAGTTCATTATTTCGTTTTTAAGATCTTTAGTTGACTTTTTCTTATTGAAAAAACGAGAAGTACTGCTATTAGTTAAAGTCAGTTTAGCTCACTGATGGTGCCAAATGCCAAACAGCTCGCGTTTCAATGAACTAAATGAGATGCGTGTTTGGTGAATAGTTTGCGACCGTTCAATTTGGAAACTAGATTTTTAAGATACTATTTTTTGTGGGACTATGTTATGCTTCATGTCCCATGGTCGATTGGATTAATGTTAGGACGAGTTAGGAAGAGTATGTTAAAATCGGACTTAGCAGATGTACCATTTGAGGCTCAGCCAACACTTGCATAAAATAATCGTCAAACATTAAATTATACCCATCGTATTACCGATTTAAATAAGGATTTCGTGTATAATTTTCATACGTATCCCTTTTTTTGCAGTTACCGTGGCTTGATGGCTAGTTCGTCGGACTAGAAGGAAAAAGTGGAGGTGGTGACAGCTGCTTTCTAGCAAATGTAGAAGGTAGCATTCGCCTCAACCACGATCTGGAAAACAGAGCCCTATACTTAATCAATTTTACCTTTGAAATGATATGACACAATATCGATCTGAGAACCGTGGGTTCATGCGGTTCACTGACGATTCCTTTTCAGATGCCATAATCGCTGAGCAAACGGGACCAAGTCCCCTGTTAGTGACGAAGCTGGAGCTTCATCTCATTTTCAATTCAATATAAAACAAAAAGTCAGCAGGTGTCGATGGTATATCCAACGTTGTACTAAGACATTAACCGATGGAGGCAATTGACATTTACACCACGCTCTTTAAAAATGCACTGAATAATGTATATTATCCAGTGCATTAGAAGACCGCTTTGGGAAAAGGGAAAGGACAACTCCAACCTGTCAAATCTTCGGTCGATAAGTCTTCTTCCGAGCTTCAGCAAAGTTTTCGAAAATACTATCAATAGGGCTCTGACTAAGTGGGCTGCGGACAACAAAATAATTCCGGATAAACAGTTCGGGTTCAAGGCGGGTCATGACACAATTCATGCTGCGTTTTTGATGGAATAAATCAAAACAAATCTGGTTGATTTGGAAAAGACCTTTGACACCGGTTGGTTAGAGGGTCTTTACCTAAAACTGAGCAGACTTGGTAAAAGCAAACCATTGTCGTATGTACTTTATGATATGCTTAACGGTAGAAAGTTTATTGTCAAAAACCCCACAACATTCTTTATTAAAAATGGTCTTCAACAGGGAGCGGCGAGTTCGATGATTCACATTCATATCCATTTACACCAGCGATCTGATAGGTAGTCTTACAAAGACAATTGCATACACCGACAATCTAATTGCGTACAGAACGGCCCGAAAGGTTGAGGTTATCAGAATTCTCTTGCAGTGTGATTTCGACAAGATTTAGCGATATGCGACGACTGGAAACTAAAAATAAATGTTCAAAAGTCGGACAAAATTTTGTTCCGGACTCCGTTGGCTAGGGCCATGAGGCATCGTTGATCTTCACGGGTCGCGATTAGCGAGCAAAAGTGTAGTGAAGTACCTCGGTATCTGGTTAGATCAGTATTTATATTTCAACAGATATATAAATGCTGCTCTGACCGGAGCCAGAGGAGCCTTGCTCTAACGAAACGGCTGTGTTTTACAGCACGCGGCTTGCTCAGAGTGATTCATGGTTGTAATGTGTAGTTCAACGTTGCCCCTTCCCAGATGGAGAAGTTTCAGGTGTTCGAGCAGCAGTGTTTACGAAGCGACGAGAACCGGCTTATATCGAAAAGCCGAGTCTTCCTACATGCATTACTATTCCAATGAGGTCCTATACAACGGGGATCGAATGAACGGAATTGACAATTTCGTGATAAAACTCGTTCGAGGTCACATTGCAAGAGCTATGTCTTCGACCAACAATTTAATTTTATGGGCGTTCTCTCCGAACGACGAGTATTATGAGAGTGCACGCTTGAGCGGCTTCATTCCACCAGAGGTATTCCTTTTTTAAACAGATGTGATCTGATAGAGGAAAGATTGGCAGTTCCGCTAATTTACCACGTCAGCCGACGAACCGTTGATAGGCGACTCCTGTACAATCGGGACATCATGACATAAAGCGGAGCACAGCTCCTTCGGTTCAGTAGGGCTGTGTCCGAATGGGACTGAACTGATAGGGTGAAGCAAGAGAACCAGTGTGGCTTCAATCGGCACTTGATAGTGAGTAGTCGGAATGGGGTTTTAACCCTTGGCCGGCTTACATAATTTTTTCATAGTTTTAGGGTTTAGTTTAGTTAGGTAGAATAGGTAGTTTAAGTTAGTATTAAGTTTTATATTCAGGACCTTATTTTAAGCAGTTTTTAAGTAAAAATAAAAAAATATTGAAATCTGTTTTTTTTTTTTTAAATAAAATTAAATAATAGTAAAAGAGATCTTATTGCCAAAAGGCATTAGAATTAAGTATTATTGTACAACTTAGAGTGTTCGTATGGGACCAGTAAGTTAGTTGTAAGTTATGGTTAATTAGGCTAAGTTTATGAATTTTTGTCTGGCTTTAAGATAGTGCTATTTTAAATTACCCAAATTCGGATTCGTCTTAAGACTTTCCATTCCTGGCAACATTGCTCACACAGGAATAGTTAAGAGTCGTAAGTCACTAGGCCCTAGTTCTCTACGGACTGTTGCGCCACCTAATTTATTTTATTTATCCCTTTTTGTTTAACTTAGCTCTCAAAAAGGTTTTCCCAGAGCAAACTATCGCAATTCTGCAATTCTGGCACAGAAGACACGCTTTTCTATTAAGACTGATAATTATTTCTTAAAAAATGTATAGTAAAAATACCTGTTCATTGGTGTGTTGGAAAAAACGTACCTGAAATTAAAAAAAAAATATTACATTATAGATAAACTATTGCTACAACAATTATAAAAAATAATAAAGAAATTTCTTTTCAAAAATTTGAAACTTAAAACTTATTTCTCTCATTATAATTTTGTCAATGTTCCCGAAACTTTGATACAAATTCAATTAAAAAAAAATCATCTTATGTTGATAGTTTTAAGAAAGTTAAAAAATGCTCTTAAGTGGTACCAACTTTATACTTATATACTTTAAAAAATTGAGAAAGCTGTTGATTTCGAAAAAAAAAGAAAAAATAGATTCTTAGTTCTATTTCAAGCCTATGTTCATATTATTTTGAACTAAAAGTTTAAGTTATTATGTGAAGGTATTTATAATTTGGTAACACTTAGTTAATATAGCCGGTAAATAATTCAAAATGAACAGAAGCTATTTTCTCTCTCACTCTCTCCGTATCTCTATAGTTTTCAGTAAATGAGAACTCTCCTTAAAACACATCCCATTCTCAACATTGTATTCTCACTCATCAACAACCACATAAAAGCCGCCACTTTAAGAGAAGTAGAAAGAGTACCTTTTAAGCCCTTAAAATAACCAACACAAAAAATAACAACAACAAAAATAACATCCACCCCTAGGGTTAGCTTATTGTTGTAATATATTCCTAAAGGGTCTATGCTACATTTTTCCCACTTATCCTAACGCAGATGTTCGTTCATTGAATTTGATATTACATGTGTCTGCATAATATATCCTAACTTAATATTTTATGCGTTTATATATACAAAAACAACAACAAAATAACACCATCCACCCCCACATTATGGGGGAGTGAAAAGTAACACACACAATCTGCAACCCCTCTAAATTTCATCCCTTCTCAAAAAAAAATGCATTTATTTTATTGTGTGTCTTTTGTTCCTTATGAGTGCGAGAGTTTTTATTTCAAGCAGTCAACTGAAACTCTAAGCTCAAGAGTTGGGTTAAGGAAACAAAATCCGAAGGGTTGATTTTTCTGTGTTTTTGTGCTTTTCGGAAAGCAACGCGGAATTCCGCTTTATGTCATTGCTGTGGCGTTCGGAAATAGAATGACTGCGCAGAAGATGGTGAAAATGACAGAATGAAAACAACAACAAAGAAAAAAAAAAACAAAAACAACAAAAGAACATCAATATTGCCAGATGCCACAAGTATAGGGTTGCCATATTGACTTTTATATCAATACAATATTTTACAAAAATTCCACACCCAAAAATATGGTTAAATAAATAAGAACAAAATGTGCACGACAATAAAAATAAAAAAGACACTTTATCCTTATAGGAAATTATTTGAAAATCTAAATTTAATACACTAACAGTGGCAACACTTAAACAAGAAAAACTACTATTTTTAATATTTCTTTGATTTTTACGCAAAATTAAGAGATTTTTCTTACGAATAACGATTTCCAAATGCGATCCTATTTTCGTTAGTTTTTCCTTAAGTAAGTTAAAATGTAAAAAGTACTAGATTACACTTTATTTTTATTGTGGACCTATATCTATCTTTTTGTCCCCTTAGAGTAAAATTTTATTATCTTATCTCAAAACTTACTGAAGTCCTTATAAACTTTTGTCTAAATTCGTACAAATTTCAAACTCCTCAATATAAAAACATAATCGGAATAAACATAAAGTGAGAACACTGTTTTCGGTAAATTCACCGTCAACCTAAGCCAGATGATGGCATTGTTGCCATTCCATCCATTATTGGTGTTCTTTTTTATTTGAACTGGGAAAAAGCAAACATTTGTCTTTCGTGTGTTGTTTTGGGCTTCTGCTCACATCTTTTGTGACCTTCAATTTTTCGGAGTGTGAAGGGGGAGGGGGGTTGTGCAGAAAGTGGCGTGAAGTTAAAATGAGTGAAGGGTATTCAAATTGCTTAGGTTTGCGTTGGATGGAATGTGTGACGTATGAACAAAAAACTTTCAAGTGGGGGATGCAAAAAAAGCAATTTGATGTTCATCATCAGCTGTCAAAAAAGAGGGAGTAGAGTTAAGTGTGTGGACGTTTGACGAAATCCTTGTGTGTTTCAAAGGCTCTTATTGGTTTTTTTTTTTTTTGATGCGGCAAATATTTTCGCTTGCGATGTCACCACACTTTTAGGGGATGAATAGAGGAATGTTGAAGAGCATCAATGTCTGCTGGCAATCAAATGCCATGACAGCTCAAAATCATCCCCCACCCACCACAGACTTAGAGATAGCTCCACAGTGGGTAAGAGAATTTTGCAGTCTAAAAGAGATTTCTTCATTAGAACCTGCGCACTTCTTCACTTTCTCTTAAATCCCAAAGGAAAACGAAAAACAAAACAAAAACAATAACAAAATGCATCAGGACAACAATAAATATTTGAAGGACTGTCAAACGTAACATATCCCCTTTATATAGCTGGGATACATAATTTTTGCATTAGTTTTACAGGAGTAAATATGTGCGGTATATTGGATTGGCTTGGTCTGGTCTGGCTTTTGGGATACCTAGATTCAAGGATGGGATGTGTTCAACAAACATGCAATACAAGCTCTTGAAATTGAATTAAGTCATCAAATGTACATTTGTTTGATTGTCATTTATAAGGATGTAAAAGTACTTTTTGGTAGGTATCCATCCGGGGACATTATGATACTATCTACGTCAATTTGGATTCTGAGAGGCATGGGTGGGTTTATGGGTTCAGTCTCCCCTTGGAGCAAATTGCATTTGAGAAGGAAGAACGGAAAGTTTACATTATGGTCAAGTATAGTGATGGGGGATAGCTTATTTCTCTTAGATTGCCTCTGGATTGCATTTGACCACATTTATGAAAACAAATGGCTCGAAGAAAAGGGAAGCAAACGGTTTAAATTTAATTTTTTTCTTTATTTTTGCAATTTCAATGCAAATTAGGGTGTGTCACTGGGGTAATGATGGAATCTGTTTAATTAAAAAGTTTTATACTTTTTTTTCGTTTGGTGTTTGGAGATTTTTCTTGTATGTTTTTTTTTTTTGTCAAAAAATAAGCTTGAATTTTTATAGGGTGTGGATTAAATTATCCAATCAGCTAAAGAACTTGGGAGGGAATTAGTTATACATGCAAAAACGAAATTTGCTATGGAAAAATCCTTGAACTAGATTTTGGTAGAGAAATGACAAGGCCAGAAAAAATACTAATGTTTTACTCTAATGGAAATGAGGTTTGTTGGTTTTCTTTTTCTTTGTTCTAAGAAACTGTAGTTTTGTGGAAGCAAATTTTTGAAAGAAATCTTAAAATTTGAAGCTTTCTTTTGTGATTGCATAGCGATTTAAGAAGAGGGATTATTAAATACAAAACTACACTGTTTTTTCTTTATTTAATTGCCAGTGATTTACAGTATGGTTGTACATTTTTCGTAAAAAGAAAAAAGTGCACTTGGGCGTATACTTACTTTTTTAGATTGATTTTTTTTAAATGTTATAGCATTTTTGGTTTGTAACCTAACTAAGCTTATAACGAAGTAGAATTTTATATTGTATTTACTAACAGTGTATTGTATTTATTAACAGTGTTTCAAACATACAAATAAAAAAATCAGGATTCAAGTTGACAACAAAAGTGAATTTCAATAGTCATTTATTGTTGACTTCACATAATTAGGTTTTTAGTGGTATATAAGAAATCTTGTATTTGTCAGCTTTTTTCATATGACCTACAAATTTCCTTACTTTGAATTGGAGGAGGGGGGGGGGGGAGATTTAGTCAGTGGTGAGCACTTGTGATATGTAGTTTTCATTCAGAAAGGTTGTAGGTACACATTTAAACTGACGTAATTTTTCCAAAAAAGATTTTCAAACCTTCTTCATACAAGAGATAGATTTAGAGCAAAATTAGTAATAAGTTTTGGGTAGTGCAGAATTAATACAAAAAAAGAGGCTGGTGTGCGACCCACACTGTTAACTTCATATCCTGTCTTTCTATCTGTCTTGCTTAAAAGTTTGAAGGTAAACGTGTTTTGTTAAAAAAGTTGTCAGTTGAATTAATCTTAAAAATTTAAAAATTAGCAACAATAGTTTGAATGTGTAAAATAGTTTGAATTTAAAGTCTATTTTTGGTAACGAGATGATTAGTTGAACATTTTATTTTTTTACAATTTTAGTAGCATTTCTTAAAAGTATTGGTTTCTTAAATAAACAAATGCAAATTGAGGGAATGAAATTAATTTGAAGTCAATATCTTCTATTGTTCACGAGATATCGCGAACCAAACATCAATTTTTACCAAATTTGCTTACTATTTTCTGTAGATTTTATTTTTCTTATAATAAAAAGTACTGTTGAATTTTTATATAAAATTTACTTTATGTCGAAAAGAATATTTTCTGTGAGATAAAATTTCTTTAAAGCCAATATTAATAATTTTTGAAAAGATATTTGATTTGAAAAGTTGACATTTTTACCAACTTTTATACATTTTTTTGTTTAGGGTTTTACATTAAAAAAAAAACTGTCAATTAGATTTTTCTTAAAATTTCCTATAAGAAAAAGATATTTGAGTCAAAAATCAATTTTTACCAACTTTCAGGAACGTTTTTTTTAGGTTATTTTATAAAAAAAGACAGTAGATTCAATTTTTCTCAAAATTTATCCAATGTTATTCTTCGTTGCATAAGATTATTTTTGAGATAAAATCATTTTTTGTTCATAAAATATTTCAGGTGACGCATATTTTTTTTTAGTTTTGGTGATTTATAAAAAACTGTAAGTCGGAATTTTTCCACAGATTTACTAGTTTATTATAACGTTATAATATATAATGTAAAATTTAATTCAAGTCGCTAGCATTATTGGTACGTGAGATATTTTGGGTTAACCAAAACTTTTACCTTTTTTTAAATTGCTATGGTAAAGAAAACATTATCATTTTTTTTGAGAGTCATTTCTGCATATTTCTGCATTATTATCCGTACAACAAAATTTATTTCAAGTCGATATCTCTACTGGTTCTTGAGTTTAGAACGACGAAAAAACTTCTCGAACGTACAGACGTATGTTTAAATTCTAAAGGGACCTTGAAACGTCGATAAATGTCAATATTTTAAATTTGACAAATTAACGAACCAATTATAATATATAATAATATATATAACTTAAAAATGTTATGTAATTATTCATCAATTTTGTTTTGCTTGGTTTTACGTACAAACACTATATTTTAAAAAACGAACTAACTAACCACTTTTTGGCGGATTCAAGACAAAACATGCTCAAAACTTGGTTTGAGGGAAAATTAGAACTCAATTTGAATATAAAATTTTGAAATGACTTTCAATATCTAAGAAATCGATCAACAAAACATCGTCACTTGAATAAAGTGCTTACAAATTTAATCCCAAATGTCCTTTTTTTAACATTGTGTGTGCGCACAAAGGGGGTTATGGGGCAACTGGCCCAAACCTTATTTTTTAACCTTCCTCAAATGAATTTTGGATTTTAGTTCACTTACGTTTGTCACTGGATTTTAAACAAACATTTTGAAATTAGTCACGGCTATTAAATTCTTTAAAGGGTCTACTGAGAGAGAAATTGGAAGATACATTTCGGCAATACGACAAAACGAAGCAATACTTGGGAATTCAATTCTTGGGACATTTAAATTAAAACAAGGTTATTTTTATTGATGTTTCAATCAAGAGCTTATAAAAACAGTACACTAAAAACTGATCTGTTTTTCTGTAATATTAAAATTATAAATTGTCAATTTATAACGAAAACATTTAAGATTTGACGATGTATCATTATGAAAAACAACTACGGTGACATAAGGTTTTCTTCTAATGACATTATATTGATTATTCGATACTTAGGATCTGGTAAGAAGCATGCACTAATAAAGAACCAAAACCTGGTCGGAAGAAAACATGCCCGACACTATCTGACCAATCCATAAGAAAGGTGACCTCCTTCTCTGCGTCAACTACAGAAGCATCAGCCTTTTAAACATCACCTACACGATCCTGTCTAGCGTATTATGTGAACCCCTGAAACCATTCACAAATAAACTGATTGGTCATTATCAGTGTGGTTTCATGCTTGGAAAATCTACCATCGACTAAATTTTCACTCTACGCCTAGAAAAGATCATATAACATCGATAGGCATCATATTATCATCGGTTTCAAAGCCACCTATGATAGTGTAAACAGGACCAACTGATACGACTTATCAGGATGACGTTGGCGAATTATCGTTGCTGTGTTAAAATTAGTAGAGAATCAACCAAAGCCATTGAAACCACCAGAAGCACTGTCATGTAGCTGTTCTATATTATTCTTGAAAAAGTTGTGCCAAACGCCAACGTCAACATCAATGGCACCATCTTTCGAAAATCCACACAATAAATTCGATATGCTGATAACTTCGACATTATGGGAAGAACCAAACGAGCAGTTAAAGTTTTTTATTTTCTTTCCGGTTTCGAGCCTGAAGCGAACAAAATGAGTCTTGTTAATCACAAGGGGACAAAACGAAGTATTTACTGTCATCGAATAGAGTTGATGTCTATCGTAAGCTCGTTCAGAACGTGACCATTGATGGGTATAACTACGAGGTAGTAAATGATTTTATCTATCTGGGCACTGCTGTCTATTCTGCAAATGACATCAGTGCTGAAATCAAACGCGAATTACTCTTGGGACGCAATTGAAGAATAAGGCCCTATCACGAAGTATCATTTAGTCACTGTAGAAAACCTTAATCATCATAGTCTTACTGTATTGTGCAGAAGCATGGACTTTTTCTCAGATGGAAGAAAGATCTTCAAGAGGAAGTTTCTACGTACGATGTATGCACTGGTTTGTTTCGACAGGCAAAATTTATAAAAGAACTGACAGGCAAAATAATATCTGGCAGAGAAGATACAATCACGAACTGTACGAGCTGAACAGAGGCTTACCACTGGTCAAAAAACTACGTGTTCAACGATTAAGATGGCTAGGGCATGTTGAGCTCCAGCCCGTAGGGTATTAAACGCTAAGCTTGGTATTCGAAACTGGAGACAGCAAGCTAGAGATCAAGTAAGGTGTCGGGATCTATTACTTGCGAATCAGGAGCACAATGTGCTGTCGTGTCAACTAAAGTTAGTAAAGTATGTTCGCTACCTGAGTTGAAAAATTGGAAAATTTCAAATAATAATAATGATAGAACTCAAGGCATGTAACTATTTAAGCTATCAGGTGATAGGACTTAAGGCATATAACAGAATCTATACAAACCGAAAACAAGTATTCTGAAATAAATCGCTTTGACAAAACAATACATTGAAAAATTAACAAAAAATATCTATCTCGATAAACGAAAGCGAAAATCGTGAATTTGTCGTGAGCGTTAAATATTTTTT
Source organism: Eupeodes corollae (assembly GCF_945859685.1). Taxonomy (NCBI): domain Eukaryota; kingdom Metazoa; phylum Arthropoda; class Insecta; order Diptera; family Syrphidae; genus Eupeodes; species Eupeodes corollae. Next base: position 271,118,855 of record NC_079147.1, read on the forward strand.
TTTTTATGACGAAATCAAAATAATTAATCGTATTAATAGGTTCCAAAATTTTTTAATACATACATTGTGGCACGTGCTGTTGAACGTTTTCCGTCATCTTGTTGAAACTACAGCTTAAAGCATACCGAAGAGTCAGTTTTTGTGGGTGAAACGATGTGGCAAAATACAATTGAGGATTACCTTTCAAACACGGTAGTGTTGTTTATTGACGTATAACAAAACAGAAATATGGTTTTCAAACCAAATTTGATTGAGTTAGAAAAGTTATTCAGGCGACAACCTATTTATTTGGAAATTCTAACCAAAATATGATTCATTTATAAAATGTCCTGAGGTTAAATAGTTTTAACAAATTTTTTAGATAAAATATCATTATAACGTTTTTAAAATCTGGTAACATTTTTTGAATAATAGAAACCTAACAAAAAACAACATGCAATTAAAAGTTAATAAAAATTGACTTTCGAATTAGCAAAAATTGTATTGCCTTCAAAGAAATTAATTTCTTATACAAAATATTGTTTCTAACATTAAGTAAAAGTTTTAGTAAAATCCTATCGTCCGTTTTTGTTGTTAGAAATACAAATCTACACCAAAGAGGTTGGGATGCGCCCCACACTGATAACTTCCCATCCCGTCTGTCTATTTGTCTAGCTTAACAATTTGATGGTTTTCGTGTTGGGTTAAAAAAGTTGTTAGTTGAATTATTCTTAAAAATTTTAAAATAACCAACAATATTTTCCTTATAAAGAAAAAATTTAGCTTGAAAATCTAGTTTTGTTAAACAGATTTTTAGACAAAAACAATTTTTTAACAATTTTAGTAGCATTTCTTAAATTTTTACAAATTAGTTTGAGAAATATCAAAAACCGAACGTCAATTTTTACCTAATTTTGCGGACACTATTTCTTGTAGATTTTTTTTGTTATAAAAAAACTGACTGTTGGATTTTTATAAAAAAAAACTGCAGAATATTGAAAACAATATTTTCTGTTAAATAAAAAGAATTGGAAGACAATATTTTAAATTTTTAAAAGCTATTTGAGTCGCAAGTAAATTTTTAACAACTTTTAGTATTATTTTTTCGTTAGGTTCTTATTTTTTGTAAAAAAAACTGTCAATTCTATTTTTCTCAAATTTTTTCAGAATTTTGAAAACAATATTTTTTATAAGCTTAAATTAGTTCCAGGCTATAATCTTAAATTTTTGAAAAGATATTTGAGTCGAAATTCAATTTTTTATAACTTTTGTTAAATTTTCTTTTAAGTTTTTTTTTTGTTTTAACTGTCAATTCGATGTTTCTCAAAATTTTACTGAATATTGACAACAATATTTTTTAATAGGTAAAAGTAGTTGAAAGCCAATAACAAAAGCCAAAAAGATATTTGAGTCAAAATTCAATTTTTACGAACTTTTAGAAATGCTTTTTTAGGTTTTAATTTTTTGTTAAAAAAATTTTCAATTCGATAAAATAATTTTTTATTTGTAATATTTTCGAGGTGACAACATTTTGTTTCAGTTTTTTTTATTTATAAAAAAAAAACATAAATTGGATTTTTTTCAAAAATATATTTGTTTAGTATCATGTTACAATATATTATATAAAATTTAATTCAAGTCTCTAGCGTTTCTGGTTCGTAAGATATTTAAGGTTAATCTTTGTAAAAATCTTTTATTTCGACTATAGAGACCTTGAAAAGTCGAGAAATGGCAAAATTTTAAATTTGACAAATCGGACCTATTACAATAACTTCCTATGGGAAATGAAAAAACATACTGCCTCCACAAAATTGATAAAAACCGATGTACGACTCGAATATCTCGAGACAAATGAAGGTATTTTAATATAAAAATGATACTGAAATTTATAAAAATTCAAATGCAAACTTTCTCTTGAAGTTTTCAAAATATGGTTCAAAACTATTAAAAATTAATTGAATGAAACTTTTAAGCAGACTGATAATCTTAACATCACTACTAGACCATATTATTCCTTGTCAAAGAACTTTCTTTCTAAGTCTGGTCAAATTAATAAAATAAAACAAAATGAATGTCTCTTTAAACGTAAACATTTTAAAACAAATTCAAATTGAGTCCAAAACTCAGATTAGCAACTTGTTTTTGTAAACTTTTTAAATTGAATTGCACTTTCAACAACCATGAACAACTTATGTACAAGGAGGTCTAGACATCAAAGCAAAAACAACTTTTCACACAAAGTCCACTTCAAAGTACCTAACAAGCTATACAAGGCTGTCTGTACATAACACTGTTTGTATAAAATATAAAACTGGACACACTTCAAAATATATCATAAAGTTTAGGCAGACTTTCAAAAACTATACAAAAATTCACAAAATTTTCAAGTTCAACTCGTTTTGACATAACACAAAAACTATTTCAAAAAACATGAAATTATACAATTAATTTATTCGAAAGACAGTTTTTGTGATGATGATTTGTCTGCGATCATCCTCGACGACGTGAGACTTTTGACCATAACTTTTGTCCCATGTTAAGTCACCCCTTGATGCTGCTCATATGGGTACACATTTTACCAAGGTTATATATTTTTATCCACAGCAAAAGAAGTCTCAAAAACTCATCAAATCTGCTCAAATCCTTATGAATATTCATATGACGAAATTTCGTTTTTCCTAATTATAGCCAGAACGGAAGTTCGGTCATATTGTTTACATATATAAACTCATATGTAGGCTGTGATGGAAGTCATAGCATTATACTCGAATTCACTTTGGGATTTCATTCATGGCCCACAGGCAAACAAGTGTATAGGGAGGAATATTGAAATTCCTTAACAAATATTTGCCCTAAAAATGTCAAAAACCCTTCTATTCGAAATATGTACCTACAGCATGGTACATTATTAAAGTACACCAAGTACTCTATGTGGGATGTGATGATGTACATAAATCAAATAGCAGAACCATGAATTAATACCACATCCATCCAACGCTAGGGAAGGGGTATTTCAAAACCAAAACATCAAGTGCTGCTCTAAGTACATTCCGTTCTACCGGAAGGGAAAATTCAATCGAAAATGGCTTTTTTTGGATTTTCTTTTCTTGTTGGTTTTCGGTTTTCCATTTTTTGTTGTTGTTTCCCGTTTTTTTTTAAGATATGGTACTTTAAAAATATGCATTTCTTTTAATGGAACACGTACACAAAGTGTGCGCTTCACTAATTGGACCGAAATCTGAAGCGAATTGTAGCCCGAAAACACACAGAAAATCGGGCCAAGAGTAGCCATCCATGATGCTCTGATATGGAATGGTATGGCGAAGGCGACCGACCAACGAGCGACGACGACGTAGATGACGACGATGACGCTACGTTGCCGACTTTGATGGGCCACATAAAACGACGTTCCTTTTGCATCCTAAGTAACAACAAAAACACAAATCGGGGTAATGGGATGCAAGCACAAGATAAGGGTCGAAATCCTTTTGAATATGTTTGTTGGTGCAACTGATGTTCTGGAACTGCATCAGCTCCAGCAGGAGCAGCAGCATTAGCATCAGCATCAACATCAGAAAAGAGGAGAAGAATGGGAGAAAAGGGAAAAACCATCGAATGACGGTTCTTGTATACCACCTATATAAAGTGGTACAATGTTCAAGTGCACCCGGGGCGTGTAATTAGTTTGGTTTTTGCCCTCTGTGTCTTTTCTGAAGAGCATCGCAAAGCAAGCTGCAAAAACAAATAAGAAAATTTACGGTCGATGGGATTGAAAAAAAAATAAGTCGTCGACGAGGACGGCGGACGAAACAAGAGACAAAAACATGGTCGTTTAGAAAGAGATTATATAGTATAGCAGCATCAGGAGCATCGACTTCGGCTTGGGCTTTGGATTCGACATCACTTCTGGAGGCAATTAGGACAAACCAAGAGAACAAGGAATCGCACCTTTTTAACCAATTTTGCTCGGGAGATTGCAATTGAAAGGTAGGTAAGTAGAGCATTTTCGACATCAGGTAGAATATTGCTCAGGAAATTAAAGGATGACCAAAACAAAATAGCTTAATTTTTGTCACCTTAATTGGATGTTGCAAGAAATTTTAATTAAATTGAAGTTCGAGGATAGAAGAACTAGTTAAACGGTGGATATTTTAACTTTTCGATTTGGCATAACTGGAGAGCTTACGATGATCAAGAAGTGGATGTTATTGGGCACTTAATTAAAGCATGGATTAAGATCGCCAGATGATACATGAACGTTCCTTAAAAAATGGTAAATATTACACTCAAGTTCATAAAATTAGGTCTTGTTTTATTTGATTAAGGCACATTTTCATAAAAGGCATTCAAATGTCAGTAAGTCGATATTTATTATTTAGTTAAAGCTTAGATTTAGTTCTTTTCACTGCTTGGAAAAAAACGGTTCTTAGGGATTTAATCGTTTGTAAGAAGTTGGGTATTAAAAGTTAAATTTAAAAAATCTTTTTTTTTCATATAGAGCGCGTTCTAAAAGGTGTTATGAATACCCTTATAATGATTAGACACAGTCCGAGAAATTAGGAAAGGAGGACAAGATTAGAAAGAAGATGCCGATGCACATTAGTTTTAGTTGTGTCTACATCGATATAGTGGGAAATATTGAGCCTGGCAAAGCGTTCCACATTCGTGTAGTGCGGCTAAAGAAAAAATCTATGTTCTTAACAATGAGTCCAAAATTGGGCTCAAGGGTAAACTGATGAGCATTCCTAGAAGAACGGGTATTACGGTTGAATTGTTTTGTGGGAGGAATACAAGAGTTTTGTAAGTGAAAATATCGATAAAAGAATTATAAGCGTAAAACCTTAGGGCGGTGCTCAAGAGAGGAACGATAGCCTATCATTTTTATAGCTGTTTCTTTTTTTTTCTGTCCAAAAGACTTGAGTTAGTTATTGGGGTTCCAGCCTAAATATGAGAATTATACTCGAGTTTTGGACGAATAAAAGCTTTGTAAGTTTTAGTCAGATCAAAAGGGATAAAAACTTCTGGCACCGTCGGAGAAAACATAAACACTTAGCAGCTTTTTTGGCGATGTCTAATATGTGAGACTCCACGACAAGTGGTTTCTGATGCATTTACTTAGAACTGAAAGCTGTCTCCTTGCTGCAAATATCACCCATGAATAGTGGCATTGGGAGAGGTTTTTGTTTTTGCGACAGTACGGGGTTTGTAAGTTAAAAGTTTGAGACTAAGGATCATTTTTAAAAATAAGGAAGAGTTTCGGAGACAAAACGGAGCCCTGAGGCACACCAGAATTTATTTTTTGAGTATTAGATTTGAACCCGTCTAATAATCCTTGAACGTTAACAAAGGTAATTCCTAACGCAACAAGCAAGAGATTCATCAATGAGCATGCCAAACTCCTTCAAATGCCTTCAAAATATTAATTTCGCTATGGACTAGTCACTGATAAAGTTTCGGTTTCTATCGATCACCGAAATCAAGCATCAGTGAGCGTGGTTAGTAGACAGATGGGGGACCGTTGTTGAAGGGTGAGGAGGATTCACCTTTTTTAGAAACAGGCTCGGGAAAAGCCCTGTAGAGAAGGAAATATGAAAAATCTTACGCAATGGTTTTGACAGGGTTAAAGAACACCTCTTTAAAACAAAGGAGGGATAGGAGCGGATTTTTTTACAGCAAGTCTTTTACCTGTACGAGTGCGAAAGAGGATTTGTCCCAAAGAATCGTTTACGCTTTCTAGTACAGGAGGAGTCTTGTCACTTGGCAGCATGGAATTACCAGCAAACTGTGCTGTAATTAAAAAGGTTTTAGCAACCGAGTTTACAAAAGAAGTCTCATTCAAGACGAGCGGAGCAAAGGGACTGAAAATGAAGTAGTGTTGCGCACATTTCTTACAAATGACCAGAATTTTGTGTTTGGGACATTGTAGTATTTTTTGGCGTTATTTCTGGTAAGGTAAACATTTTTAGAATATGTCCGTTCTAAGAATTTCTAGCTTTTTTGAACTTATTCCGGTTATCTCAATGGGGTTGGCTTTATAAATCCGGAAACTTACATCTTTGATCCTAATAACCTCTATGCAATATGAGTCATACCATTTCTCATTCCACAAAGAGTATAAGATATTAAATCTTAATAAAGTGAGTTATTTCCAGTCATATCCCATAAAAATCTATGTTTGAGTTTTAACAATTTTTTTTATATAAAACCGCACACTTAAGGGGGTATTACTACCCTTATTATGGAAAGCCACAGTGTGAGCAATAGGAAAAGTAGAGAGAGGTTGAAAGGAGGTGTCGGTGGGCAAAGGTTTTCAATTCCTAAATGTTGCAATGGCTGGGAAAAACAGAGTGTGGTAAGGCATTCCACATTCGCGTAGTACGGCTAAAGAACGAATCTCTATACTTGAAAGTACGACCGAAGTTGGGCTCGAGGTTATACTGATAAGCATTCCTAGAAGCGCGAGTATTACGGTTGAACTGTTTAAGAGGAGGAATGCAACTGGCTATTTCTTGAGCATAAACCGTTAAAATAACGGTAAAAAAGCATGAGACAAGAAACTTTACGACGACGTTCAAGCGACGTATATGATCCTATGATGGTGTTATCACCGATTAATTTAAATGCTCTCTGTTCAATGCTGTCCAAGAGCCTTAAGTAGGTTGCAGGTGCTCCAGCCCAGATATGGGAGTTATACTCAAGCTTTGGACGTATATAAATTTTGTAGATAGCAGCCAGATCAGAGGGGAAGAAAAACTTCTTGCATCGCCTTAGAAAACCCAAACATCTTGCGACATTTTTGGCGACATAGCGTATGTGATCATTCCATAAGAGGTGATCTGTAACACACATACTGAGTACTGATAGTTGATTGGTTTCCTAGATGCAAGTGCCACTCATAGATAGTGGCATCGGGGTGCGTTACGCTTTAACGACAGGAGACAGCATTGAGTTTTCGAAGCATTAAATTCTACACGGTTTTTCATTCCCCATTGTACAATGCTGTCAAGATCAGAATTTAATGAGCTTATCATACGCTGCCGTTGAAATTCCACATCCGAAGGCCAAGGAGGTGAATCTAGAAACAAATATGAAAAGCTGAGTGTACTGTCGTCGGCAAAACAGTTTAATGGATTAGAAGTGACAGACAAAAGATCGTTAATGAATTATAAGGAAGAGAGTCGGAGACAAAACGGAGCCCTGGGGGACACCAGCATTTATTTTATGAATCTCAGACTTGAAACCATCTAATACAACTCTTATTGAACGGTTAGAAAGGTAATTTCTAATCCAACGAAGATGAGATGCATCAATACCAAAAGCACGCATTTTCGTTAAGAGAGCCTGATCCCAAACCCTAACAAATGCTTTTGAAACATCAATTGCAATAATCTTACTTTCTCCAAAACGATGTAAAGATATGCTCCATTGTTCGGTGAGATGAACCATAAGATCACCAGTGGACCTATTGCTGCGAAAGTCGTACTGCCAGTCATTAAGAAGCTTTCGATCTTCAAGATATTTTTTAAGCTGACAATTTACCAGCGTTTGCATGACCTTGGAAAGAAGGGGCTTAAGTGCAATTGGTCGATAATTAAAGGGTGAGGAAGATTCGCCTTTTTTGGAAGAAGGCTAGACAAATGCAGTTTTCCATCCGCTCGGAACGAGACCAGAGAAGTAAGACAGATGAAAAAGTGTTTTTGCCAGCGTTGAAGAACACATCTTTAGAACAATAGCGGGGATATTGGAACCAAACAAAATATAATACAATTTTAGCATTTTGTTTTTGACTAAAATTATTAAGAACCAAATTTAAAGAATCAAAGTGTATTACTTACGGTTTTATATTTGATGGCCACGAACTATTAATTAACCAGAATTTCAACTCTTTAAACAAATTAGGCAAATATTGGAGTATTTTTCGACCGTTTTTTGACGTTTTAAACATTTCCTTTTAGTTTTTTTGCGTTCAAGTTTTATAATTTTTAATGTTTTAAATTAAATTATATTCATCAATTTTGTATTTTTGTTTTGGAATTTCATTTTGAAATCAATTGTTTAGTGATATATACGATTTTTCAGGAAGAGGTTTCATTTTGATCTTTAACAAACAAGTATTTTTAAAAAGTAAGCTATGGGTGTTTATTTTATATAAACAGAAAGGTAAGTCATTAACAATTTACATCGATTTCAGCTAAAACTACGGCTACCGTTGTGTCTCCATACCTTTTTTTTTTAAAAAATTCAGACTTTTGTGGCTTTATGTCCTCGTAAACTCAAAGAATTACATCTTAAAGGTCTTGAATCTTGAATGAATTGAATATAGATCATTAAAATAGACCTTGTATTTCACGTGGCTCTAAGTATAAAAGTAAAATAAAATCGACCACGATAATAGGATACATTTTCATATTAAAACAAAACTTTTTTTAGATAATTCATATTTTTTCGAACAACAAAGCAAATGGACAGTTTTATTTTTAAAAGCTGCAAATAGTTAACATCAAACTAAGTATTTAAAGGTTAATTAAAACTTCTCATTTAAAGATCGTTTATTATTTATTACAAATTAATTCAGGAATAAATATTCGCAACATTTTGATTTAAAATTGGAAAATAATGAACAGACATTATACTGACACGATACTGAAATTTGTATTTTAAGTTATATTATTTTTATCGATTTCTTAATCAATATAAATTAAAAACAAAAATATAAACAGTGTTTTCACTGTAATAAGTTTCAACTAAATGCAAATAGATGCTTCTGCAGTATTCTGACAAAAATAAATCTAATTCTACAAATGTTTTTTTAAATTCCAGTTAAAGCTAAAGTTTACTTTGTTTTATTGTCAAAATCTAAGCTTTTGTTCGAAACAACTTAATTAAAATTAAATTTCCATCAAATAGAACCTCACACAATTAATTACCTCCTAACGAACCACAAAGCAACTAACTGAAAATTACAGAGAACACAATTAAAAAACTACTCACAAATCTTTAAGGACATTCCAGATGTAATTAATTGAATTCAAATAAATTTAAAAAGCTATAAATAAGCTGACGTAACTTTATAAACTATAACACGACTTCACTTTAACTCTCCAAAACCCGCAGTAACCTTTTTCATGTCAACTTGGCGCCCCTTTCAAGCTCTTACATACCTAATCTATAAACTTATGTTGCATAGACGAAATGAGACAAAATAAATAAACTATCAAATCAAGTTGCCATAAATAGGCAAATAAGTTTGAGTAACAAGTGCCGTTTATAAGCTCATTACTTGTGTCTACAGGTATATAAATATATCTGTAGTTGCAGCATAGTGGCGCAGTGCAATAAAGGCATAGTAAGTTGTAACTCATAATGCAACACCCCACGTATTCCCGAGCGCCCATTATCGCCTATGTACAACCGCGACAAAATATAGTACCACTTGGTGGTGACCCCACTGTGATTACTTCCACCTCCGTTACAACCGCCCAGCCACCGACACCTTCCGTCGTCGTCGTCGCCGTCATTTCTGATCGCCACCACACCGAACCACGACTTTACAACTTCTCTAATGTTGATTTACTTGAATTCTATATAGGTACGTATAGAGAACTGTCTGATGTGCAACACTGGGGCTGGACGGGCTTAATATACTCTAGAGAAAACAGAGACTAAATCACTAATGCTCCGGCTCCATGCCGTAAATAAAATAATTTCATCAATTAATTGAATTGCATTTTGTGGGGCAGCGAGCTGCAGCAGCATCTCATATTGTAGCAGAAGGAATATAGCAACAGAAGCAGACATAATAAAATGCTCGTTGCAGCAGTAATCCTGATGAACTGTGGCACAACAATCTGGGTGGGCGCGCGAATACTCAAGTGCATTCTCTTCTGAGTTCTGGGTGATCCTTTATCCCATCAAAACGCCATTGCCATCCCAAAACGCCATCATCACCATCGCATCAGCAGCGCAGCGATGAGCTTGTGCAGATTTACCAGGCCACTATACATGCCCCTAACTGAATTATGTTAATAATGTTTTGGTTTTTCGACGGAGGTTTGTTGGCTGTTTCGAGCGGATGCGGGTAAGGGTGGGGGTGTGTTTGGAACACTGGCAATTGCATCAAAATTGAATTATGTTTGATGATGGTTATTTTGTTGTTTTCTTTAATATTTTCCATAAGTCCCAGACATCCCCAAAGTGCCATTAAAATATTGTTCAACAATAAACAAAAATAAACTATCCGAATGGGTCGCAGGAACTTGAATTGTGTACAGGTTATATTTTTCATATAAAATAAATTAATTTGGTGGCGCAACAATGACTTACAACTCTCAACCATTACTGTGTGCGAGTACTGTTGTCAGGGATGGAGGGAGCCTACAGTTTTAAGCCGAATCCGAACGGCTTACTTGAGAAAGCACTTTTCATGACAAAAATTAGTCTTGGAGAATTTTTCAATACCTCGCAAGAGGCAGTACCTGAGGAATGCCTCTGGTGGAATCGAATGGAACTTTCAAAGTACCCGTCGTTCAGATAGAACGCACCGAAAATTAAATTGTTGGTAGAAGACATAGCTCTTGCAATGTGACCTCGAACGAGTTTAATCACGAAATTATCAATTCCGTTGATTCGAGCCCAGTTTTTAGAACCTCGTTGGAATAGTGATGCACGAAAAAAGATTCGACTGTTCGATATAAGCCGGTACAGCGTCGTAAACACTGCCGCTCGAACAACCGAAAATTCTCTATCTGGGAAGGGGCAACGTTGAACCAAGCAGGACAACCATAAACGTATGAGGGCCATGTAGCAAATTGCCTTAATTCTGGGGTCAAGCCGACTGCTGTAAAACAGTCAGAGCGAAAGCTCCTCTGGCCCTGGTCGGATCAGCATTTATATGTCTGTCGAAATATAAATGCTGATCTAACCAGATACCGAGGTGTTTCACTACACTTTTGTTCGTTAATCGCTGATCAACGATGACCATCTTGCGCCAATTCTTGCACGTATCCCTTGTGGCCCCTTCCAACGGATTCCGGAACAGACTTGTCTCCGACTTCTGGGCATTTATTTTCAGTTTCTAGTCTTCGCAATATCGCTGAATCTTGTCGAAATCACGCTGCAAGAGAATTCTAATAACCTCAATCTTTCGGGCCGTTCGGTACGCAATTAGATCGTCAGCATACGCAATTGCCTTTGTAAGACTGCCTATCAGATCGCTGGTATAAATGCTGAAGAGAATCGGCGAATTAACCGCTCCCTGTTGAAGACCATTTTTAAGCGAGAATGTTGTGGTAGAAGTTACATTGCCATTTTTGACAAAAACTTTCTACAGTTAAGCATATCATAAAACATACAACAATGGTTTGCTTATACCAAGTCTGCTCAGTTTAAGGTAAAGACCCTCTAACCAAACGGTGTCAAAGGCCTTTCCCAAATCAACCAGATTTGTTTGGATTTATTCCATCAAAAACGCAGCATGAATTGTGTCATGACACGCTTTGAACCCGAACTGTTTATCCTGAATTATTTTGTTGTCCGCAGTCCACTTAGTCAGAGCCCTATTGATGGTATTTTCGAAAACTTTGCTAATGCTAGGAAGAAGACTTATCGACCGAAGATTTGACGGGCTGGAGTTGTCCTTTCCCTTTTTCGGGAGAAGATGAACCACAGCGGTCTTTCAATGCACTGGATTGTGTCATGTCATTTCGAAGGTAAAAGTGATTAAGCAGGGCTCTGTTTTCCAGGTAGTCGTTGGGGCGAATGCTTCATCTTGTACACTCTCTGGAAAGCAGCTCCCCCCGCCTCCACGTTTTCTTTCAGATCTTCAATTATGTAAAAGTTATCGTCAAAGATGGTTTCTTCTGGATCTATTTGCGCTGTCCTGAGTACGTGTCTGTTCTCTTAAGTTCTTTGGAGTTTCAGACACGGAAGGTCACTATCTTTTTCCTGAATATCTTATTGATATTAGGGAATATGCTTACTAGATGGGCTGATCACTGCGGACTTAGTATTAATCCTCAAAAACAGACCTCGTCCTTTTTACACGGAAATACAAGACCCCGTTTAATTATACCTCCTTCAATAAAAGGTGTACCACTAATTTTTACTAATGAAGCCAAATATCTTGGTCTGATATTGAACAGAAAAATATGTTGGAAACTTAATATTCAGGAAACAGTTAAAAAGCTACAGTAGCTATTTTCCTTTGCAAAAAAGCCATAGGTAGTAAATGGGGTTTCCAACCTCGCATTACCTATTGGCTATACACATCAGTTATCCGACCAAAACTTATGTACGGGGTTGCAGTATGGTGGACTGCATTAGAGAAAGTCACAACCTACGAAAAACTCAGCAGAGTCCAACGCACTGCATAAGCGGGGCATTAAGAACCACACCCTCAGCAGCGTTAGACACTCTCCTCCATCTGACACCCCTCGACATATTCAGCAAACAAAAGGCAGCGAGTACAGCTATAAGACTCAACGCCGCATCTCAATGGACCAACAACAATGTGTGGCACTCCATCATTTTGAACCTCTTTGGTTATATACCAAAGTACATAGACTATACTATTCCTAAACCCCTATTTGGAAAAAACTTCCAGGTATCCATTCCATCCAGAGATGAATGGGAAGACAAAAAACTCCTGGATGACAAACGCATCCAAGAAAAATGAGGGAGTTGGTAGTGGTGTGTACTCAGAAAAACTTAATCTAAGCATCTTATTCCGCCTCCCTAATCATTGTAGCGTCTTCGAAGCGGAAATTTCAGTGATCAAAGAGGTTCTCTCCTGATATCCGCATCTTCTCTGACAGTCAGGCTGCTATCAAATCCATTGACGGTGTCTCAACCAAATCTCTAACGGCCCTCGATTGTCGATCGTCTCTTATGGAAATGGCGCAGCAATTTAACATTCACATTTGTTGGGTGCCGGTCCACAGAGACATCACAGGAAATTGTAGACCCGATGAACTCGCTAAAAATGGAACCTTCATACCTATTTCACCTGAAATGGAGAAGATAGGTATACCGATATCTACATGTCAACTTCTGCTAAAAGAAACAGCTTTTGTGATAGCAAACTCTAGGTGGTACACTTTACCAACATGAGCAGCCACAAAACCCAAAGCAGACTTCATATTAGCTCCCTAATGGGTGTCCTTACGGGACACTGTCTTATAGGCAGACACGCAATACGACTTGGTGTAGCCTCAAATGACTTCTGCAAGAGCTGTATGGATGAGAAAAAAGAGGAAACAATCTCTCACCTCCTCTTCACTTGCCCTGCTCTTTCACTAAGACGTAAACTTCATCTGGAAGAATACTCTTTTGATAATCCCAGTGAACTATCTAAAAAGGATATCAAATATCTTCTTCGCTTTATAAAAAGCTCAAAATGGTTCGACTAGTGGAAAGTAACTCTCTAGATTCATGTGGTATCACAATGGGCATTTTCTTTTGGCCTAAGTGTGTGGATTATGAATTCGCAGCCACTTTAATCTAACCTAACCTAGGGAACATACTTCAGTCTAACATACTAACGATCATTACACGGATACTACCACATTTTTCATATATGTACTTTTCAAGAATGTTATCAATATTTTGTATGCAACTTTCTAAGATTGAAGCTAATTTTAATTAAAAAGAAAATAGAGATGTCACCACTGAAGCTGTCATCTTTTGACATTTGACAAGTTAAACTATGCCATTACTAAAAATTAACTGTTGTATTGAAATTGTTGAAATTCACTACAAAAACGGTGAGAATTTTGGAGTTACAGTTGGCAGTCACAATTTCGGAAGAAAAGTTTCTTGATCGTGTTATATTTTGAAGAGTTAATTACAATGTGAACTTGTGATTTACCCCTTTTTCTTTTGGTCCACGAGAAAGTTACATGCCAATACTTCACAATCGATTCAAGACCTGCCTGACTTCAATTAAAAATATTGTATTTTTTAAGTATCAACATAAATTGTTGTATTGGAAAACTCTGTACAAATTTTAAACAATAAAAATAAAATAGAGTAAGAGAACAGGATCTGGTACTGTTTTGACATAATTCTGTATTCCAAAACACTGTAAACTTAGAAATACTGTAAACTAAAATACTGCAGATCATACTGTATCTTCGAATTTCTCATCAAAAAATACTGTATCCTAAAGAAGTATGTATTTGATAGTTCTAATTTTTTGTTTCTAAACCAAAACAGTGGTTTTATCATATTTCAATAAAAAGCCAAATTGATAAGTACTGTAAAACATTAAATGCATGCAACTTGTTTTATATTCAAATTTGCAAGAGCATTAAATAAGAAAACAAAAAGTCAAAATATTGAAATGTTCTAAAGAAAGTCACCTTAAACTTCAAAACTATACCAACTTTTTAGAAAAATACGAAATTTACGTTTATTTAAAGAATAGTTAATCAACAAATTTTATAAAAACTCATTTTAAAAAATATTTTGTTTTAAGAATTCTGTACTTCAAAATGCTGTAAATAGTATTTTTGTGCGTAGTAAAAACAATTTACAGAATATTGACCAAACAGAATTTTCAAATACATAATTTTGTTTTACAGAATTTTGACAATGCTGCATTTTGTTTAAGATTTCCAGAATTTTGTGATACAGGATTTTAAATACAGTATTTCGACCGCAACCCTAAGAGAACACTACCGGCCAATTACTTGACGAAGTTCTAAAATAAATTAAAAACTCAATCCAGTGATTCTCGATTTATATTAAGAACTTTATTCATACAAATATTTTGAACTCGAGCAGTTCTTCACTTCTAATCATACCTGTAAAAATTGTTTGAAAGTCATTTTTGAGTTCTAGGAATTTAAGATTTCAGTTGAATGGAATTTAGTAGTTCTTATGTGTTTTTTCGCTAATTTTGTGGCAACCCGTAGCTAGTTCTGACTCAAAATTATGACATTTTACGAATCAAATTTAAAACGTTCCTCAGTTCTTCATAAGAGCAATCATTTATCTTCAGATTAAGTTTTAATATTCTTACTTTTTTGTGTTTTCTTGTTTTGACGGATTTCGTTTAATTTATGGTAATAATTCGTGTTTTTTAAATTATTCCTTTTTGATAAATGTGCATTGACCATGTTTACTTGAATAAAGATCAAAAGAAATTGGTTTTGATATCAATTATTCCACTGGTTTCTTTAAAATTCAAGCCATTTATCTAGATATGAATGCCCTGCAATCTCTAGAACAAGACTAGTTGGTCTTGAAGTGAATGAGGACAAAATAAAGTACATGTTATCAACAACAAAGCAACATCTGTCCACCGCCTAGGACAAAACGTCACTGTTGGTAGCAGCGATTTCGAGGTAGTTAATAAGTTCACCTACCTTGGAATCCCACGAACGACATCTTAGTGGAGATCCGAAGAAGAATTACCCTAGCAAAGAGCTGCTGCTCCGGTTTAGCCACACAACTGGGTTCAAAACTCCCCACTCGAAAGGCAAAGTGTCTGCTATACAAAACTTTGATTTTACCAGTCCTACTCTACGGCGCAGAGTGCTGGACGATAAGTAAAAAATGGAATTGATACTGGGCACTTTCGAAAGAAAAATTCTTCGACGGATTTTTGGTCCCGTATGCGACGATGGCGAATGGAGAAGAGGATACAACCGAGGACTGTATGAGCTGTAGCAAGATGTGGATGTAGTCCAGAACGCCAAGAAAAGACGAATACATTGGCTCGGCCACATCGAGCTAATGGACGACAACGCTTCAGCCAAGAAAGCCTTCTCAGCCCAACCCCCAGGTCCAAGACGACAAGGAAGACCGAATCTACGGTACAAGGACCAAGTGGCTGCGGATGCCAGAGCGCTTGGTCTCGGGGACTGAAGAGTGCATGCGAGGAATCGTTCACGATGGAAGACTGCAGTATCTCAGGCTGAGACCCTTCATGGATTGTGAGCTGGATAAGTAAGTAATCGCTAGAATATCATATGATGCACGAAATTGAAATGATAGAAGCTATTATATTGAAAAGTTTTAAGAAATCTTGTTTTTAGTAGATTTGGTCAAAAGATTATTGTCAAAATATAAAAATGCAACAGCATTGATGAAAGTTCAGTATTTTTCAATATTTCTTCATATGCACATAATTTCAAAACGGATGTCTTGTCTTCTATAAAAAGATTTATCTACAATTTTATCTGGTCATGTTTTCCATGGATGAATTGGATTTCGTCGACATTTTTTAAATAGCTCTTATGTCTATTTGTGCAAACTCAAAACTCGTGATCATTATAAAAGCTAAAGTATGTAAAACTTAAATAGGGCGCACGAAAAGTAAATAGTTAAATAGGCTTAAATTCATATGCAACTTACACTTTATGAAACTGCAAGCTTCCACAAGATTTTACATAACGCAGCTAATATTTTAAGTATTTTGAAAAACCGTCAACATGTTTACATATTTTTTAAAAATGTATAACTATTGCACATTAGATGTCTTTGTGGTCATAAAATTTAGCCTTTTAATGAAGTAAAAGCCCGCTCAATTTGGGGTTGCATTTAATCGAAGTTCTGTCTCAGATTGAGATTTAATTCAGAAGTCTTACGTTTGAGAACGTGATGAAGAAATGCGTAAGAGCTCAATCGAGTTATAATTTATCAATAAGCTGAGTTTTAAGAGACTAGAACTTTTTGAAGAAATTGGCCGTTTTTATTATTCATTTATCAATTTTTAATTGATTTATATGTTTAAAATTTTGTCAAACTCAATAATAATCTTAATATAAAGAATTTTGACGCATTTTGATTTTTGAATGATAGAAAAGTTTTGAATTGGAAAAAGTTCAAAATTATTATTGAAAAACTGTTGGCTATTTTAATAAATCGAATTACCAATTGTCAATTGAATTTTGACACTTAAAATAGATTTAACAAACACATAAGGTACCCTAAGCTTATTTTTGTACCCTTAGCTAAGTTAAGCACTTTTTTCAAGTAAGACATAAAAAGCAAAAAATAGTTAATAAAATAAATGTGTCGGTTTAAGGTGCTTATGCATGTAATTGGCTATAATTATGTATTACACAAAATACGTTCTTGTATCACTTAAATACAAAACATCACACACCCTCTTCAAGTTCATAATATATGTACTCATTTCGACTCGTACACATTTATTTCACTTTGATATATGTGCAGAGTATAAACAACTGAAAAAACGAACAGAGGAAGAAAAAATGCTTTTTTGGTTTTGTTTTCGAAAATACATCAAAGTGTCGAGAAATAAAAAAAACATATATTTACTTTTGTATCGAAGAAATAATCCTTTTAATTTTTAATGTTCTTTGATTACCCTACATCCTCAGTTCCAGCATGGAAGCAAAATGTATGAGTATGAGGGGAATTTTTTAGTACTTATTCAGTAATTTGTGACTTTAACAGTTTCCACACAATTCTTTAAAATGAATAATCAATCAATTGAACACAAAAGAGACTTTTGCATTTTATTTAACATTTTGCTGAATAAAAGTTCAAAAAGCAAAATCATGAACGTCAATTTTTCTTAATCTAGACGAAAGTGTATAAGCAAGCGAGCTCAAATGGATATGAACTGCTGATTAAATTAATTTTTTTTTTATGATTCAAAACCCAAAGAAATAATTTTAGTTTTTCCTTAAATTTCTGGACATTTTCATTTGACTTTTTTTTGAGGTTTTGGAAGAGATTTTTTATTTTTGGTGTTGGTTTCGAACCTGAACTTCAATGATAGCAATCTGTCCAAATTTTAAAAATACTAGTTCTAAACGGTAATTTTAATTTGTTTCAATATATTTCAAAAACTAGATGAAATATTTAAAAACTATTCGTTACCAGACAAAATAATATATCAACTAATGAGATTTTTTTTTCAAAAAATGTACGATTTACTGAAATGTCAAAATTCCCGAATTCACCAAAAAATGATTCCAAGAAAAAGCTATTTTATTAATTTCAAATAGGAAGATATTGTAATTGGTCCGATCTGAATTTGTTTGTATAATTATGTGCCAAAGGCACATGGTGAGCATTAGAAAAAGAGGAAATAGCTGAATCACAAACACACTTCAGCTTCGGATTCGTCTGCGTTTTGGTGGGCCTGATTCGAGGTTGCTTTGAATGACATTTTTATTTCATCCCTTCAAAGAGCAAATATTTTGATTGTTGACATTCTTTTACAGCTGTTGAGCTGTCAGACGACGCAAATGTTCAGATAATTGAACTAGAGCCTCCGGTTGGAGTCACATTACGTTACATTACGTTCTTTTCCTTACGATTGTCAAACGTAACGTGAGGTCGAAGCATTGAATTCCTATGCCTGAACTCGTAAACGTCAGGTGAAGCCGAAGCTGAAGCGTGTTTGTGATTCAGCCAAAAGTGTTGGATAGGAGTTGTGTAGTACATTAATTTTAAATTCTTGAACTTTGCAATTACAGGGAAAAAAGAGCGTTTCACATTCGCGCAGTACGGCTAAAAATTTAATCTCTGTACTTCATAGTACGGCCGTAGTTGGACTCAAGGTTAATTTTTACGGTGAAATTGTTTAAGGGTAGGAATGCAACTGACTACGAGTATTTCACTAAAGCAACCTTACGGCAATGTTCACCAATCATTTTAAAAGCTCTTTTTTGAATACTGTTCAAGAGGCTTAAGTATATATTTGGAAGTATATACCTTTCGTAGTTTGGATCTAGATCAGACAGAGAAACAAATTTCTCGCATCGTCCCAAAAGAAAACAGATATCTTGCGGCATTTTTGCGAAATCGCATATGTAATCGTTCCAAAAGAGGTGGTTGCTAATATACATTGCGAAAATATCAAGATTTTCAGTTTCGTTGATGCAATTGCTACTTTTATATAGTGGCAAGGATGGTATGTCTCGCTTTAACAATACAAGACAGCAATGGGTTATAGAAGCATTAAATTCCACACGGTTTCTTATTCCCCACTGTAGAATGCTGAGTAGGTCGGAATTTAATGAGCTTATTGCATTTTGTTGTTGTATTTGCACATCCAAAGAAGAGGGTTGTGAGTCTGGAAACGCAAATGAAAAGCTAAGAGTGCTATCGCTAGAGAAACAATTAATTGAATAAGAAGTTTCAGACAGAAAACCATTCACGAGAAAAAGGGTAGGAGACAAAGAGCAGCTCTGGGGCACATTAGCATTTATATTATGGGTTTTAGACTTGAATCCGTCCAAAACAACTTGTATTGAACGGTTTGAAAGGAAATTTCGAATCCAACGAAGAAGAGATTCGTCGATACCAAAAGCAAGCTTTTTCGATAAGAGAGCAAGATACCAGATCAATTGCCTTTGAAATATCTTGAACAATAATCTAACTTTCTCCAAAAGGATGTAAAGATTTGTTCTACTGTTTGGGAAATGATCCATGAGAGCACTAGTTGACATATTTGTAGGAAAGACGTAATACCGGTCGTTAAGAAGTTTTCGTTCCCAAGTTTTTTTTTGTAAGCTAATAACTAATCACCGTTTCTATGAAAGAACGATAGTGCATTCGGTCTATAATTTGAGGAAGAAAAAAAATCTTCTATTTTAGCTTGGCTGCACAAATGCATTTTTCCAACTACTTGGAAAGAGCTCAACGCACTGGATGTGCTAGCATGGGAGAACATCTCGGGGACTCAATCCAGACGGATGGATTTATAAATGATCTTTTAGAACTCTCGCAACATTTCGAGTACGAAAAAAGATTGGTCCCACAGAATCATTCACGCCTTCAAGAATTTTGGGAGCCGTGACACCTGGTAAAGTGGAATGTACTATGGTAAATGTAGATAGGCAACATCATTCTTAACATATAAAGCGAGAACATTTTGGGAGAAGAATTAACAAGAAGCGATACCATTTGATACAAAATTCAGTAGGACCGGAATCCTCACCTTTTTGGTTTCACTCAGTGCCAAACAGTTGACCTCTTAGAGACAGTCTTTATGTACACAGACAGAAAATTCGATCCAGCCGACTCCAAAAAATATAGGTAGATTGGTGTTAGCTTTAGGTAGGTAGAAATGGCGATTTCAAGGCAACCTAGCCTGAGATCTAATTAGCGCTGTAGTGCGCCGTTTTGATACCAAAAACTCGTTTGACCTGTGATAGAAAGGAAAAGATTTATAGAGAAGCTTCATAGCGATTATGTAAGAGCCATTTGTCGCATTGAGAAAAAAGATTAGGTCTCTAATCTTTGTCTCAGATAGCTCATCAAGTTCTTAAAAAAATGCTTTTCCAAAGCACTACATTCTAGTGTTTGCCAAAGCAGGACATTTGCAGACATTTGCTACGGCAAAAGGTGTTGTAAGAGATACTAAACTTCTCTGCATGAACTCCTATAAGCCAATGTCCGGTACAAACCGCAACAATCCTGGCTATGTCTTGCCTTGGCCTGCATATAAGATCGTTTGTACGGGTTTTATTATAGGTGGGCCATATCTTCCTAGATATAATGCAGTTGGGTAAATTGCTCCACCTTCGGTTTGATTCAGTTTGGTAGATAGACAAGATTTTACCCTTCATAGCATCAAGAGGAATGTTAACCATTTCCGCAAGTGAGCAATGAAGGGCGATCCTTGCCGGGCTAGCTCGTCAGCCTGTTCATTTCCCACGATACCACTATGGCCCTGAACCTAGATCAGGGTGACACTGAGGTTAATATTTAAGCTCGCAAGCTCATCGCGACATTGCTGGACCAATTTAGATGAGGATGTGACCGAGTTAATGGCTTTGACAGCTGCCTGACTGTCTGTAAAGATAGCCGCATTTCCGTTTTGGTTTGGGCTTTGTTTAAGTATCTTACATGCCTCCCTTATTGCCAGCAGTTCAGCTTGAAAAACGCTAGCAAAGTCAGGAAGCCTAAAGGATTTGGCTACATTTAGGGACTCAGAAAAGATCCCAGAATCAACTCCGCACTCCATCTTGGAGCCGTCAGTAAAGATGGTTGTGTCGAAACCTATCGACACGATGTCATCCTCCCAATCTTCTCTGAATGGGAAAATAACCTTAAACCTTACTAAGGCTCAAAGTAGGAGTGCAGTAGAGATAATATCTGAGGGAATCAATTTCGTTGTGTTGTTGTGACCATAAGGTTTTGACAACCAGCTGTTTGATTCCTTCAGCCTAATAGCGCTGCAGGAAACTATGTATTTAATAAAAAGGTCGATAGGTAGAAGATCCAAAATAACGTTTAAGGCGTCGTCCGTTGGACAAGTATGCATGGCGCCTGTGGTGCCCACGCAAGCTCTTCTCTGAACCTTCTTTAGCTTATCAATATTATAGGCTTTGCTAAGAGCAGGCCACCACACAATCGAACCATATGTTGAGATTGGACGTACTACGGCTGTGTACGTCCATTAAATCATCTTTGACTGAAGTCCCTACCTTTTGCCGAACGTTTATGATAGGATTTGACCGTTGAGTCGAGGGCGGTACTTTAATTTTGGTGGTAAAGAGCAATAGTTCAGTTTTACTTTGGTTAACTCGTAGTCTACAACTCGTGGCCCAGTTGCTAACTTTCTTCAAAGCTGACTCCGTGATTTCACTAATCACAGAGGTGTACTTTCCTGACACCAATAGCTCCAAATCATCCGCATAGGCTACCGCCTTCACTCCACATCTCTCTAATTTAACGAGAATCGTATCCATGACCCGAAGCCATAGAAGAGGCAAAAGGACACCACCCTGGGGTGTTCCCCTACTCACTTGTTTTGTTGCGATTGTATTGCCTAGAGTGGCTCGAATCTTCCTACCACTGAGCATGGAAATAATCCAATCTCGAATAAAGTCTTCTACACCGAACTTAACGAGCGATTCTTCTATGAATTCTGTAAGGACGTTGTAAAAGCACTTTCTATGTCTAGGAAGGTGGCAAGAGTAAATTCTTTATAATGGATTGTTTGTTCTACAGTACGCATTACCTCATGGAGGGCAGTCTCCGTAGATTTGCCCTTAAGATAAGCATGCTGAGAGCTTTCGAGAGTTCGTCCAACTAGGATTTCTCTAATATGGTAATCAAGAATGCGCTCCAAGGTTTTAAGCACAAAAGATGTTAAGCTTATTGGTCTGAAATCCTTCGCGGATTCGTGACCTCGCCTACCCACTTTCGGGATAAAAACTACTTTGACCTGTTTCCACGACATGGGCACATGTTTGAGAAGGAGGCATCGTTTGAAAATTTGTTCCAGCTAAAGAGCTGCCGCATCATGCAACTTTTGAAGCATAACTGGCAGTATGCCATCCATGCCTGGGGATTTATATGGAGAAAAAGTATTGATAGCCCACAAAATATTTTCGCTGGTTATAACGGAATTGACTTGTTCCACATGACCTACGTTTAGCTCTGTGGTTTCAAACGGTTCGGGGTTATCACTCTCGCAACCCGGAAAGTGCCTCTTCATCAGTAGCTCAAGAGATTTGGCTGGAGAGGCTGGCCAAGTTCCATCAGGCTTTTTGAGAAATGAAGGATTACAATGTTCCTTCGATAAAACTTTGCTGAGCCTTGCGAAGTCCTTTATGTCTTCGATTGATTGACAGTATTCTCTCCAGCCTTGTTTTTTGGCGATGACAGGGCTTGCTTGTAAATGATGTTAGCTTTGCGTTAATTTATTTTTTGTTAAATCCAGATGAAAACTTTTTTACATAAACGAAAACCTATAAAAACAACAATCAATTGATAAGAAATGGTTTTAGGCTCAAGTATTTTGGGAATGAACAAAGATATTGATTTCAAACATTTTTATATCTTTTTAACTCTTGGACAGACGGGCTCTAATGTTATAAGTGTGTTTTGTTCCAAAACAATTGTATGGTTAATTCTTTTATTAATTTTTAAATCAGTATTATTTTGAAATTTTATGTTAAAAATTGGGTCAAACTTGTATTTTAAGATGATTTTTCATTTCTAAAGCATATATAAGGAACATGAATGCAATAATATACAGTTAAAATAAAATGCACATATATTTAGATGTCATATCCACGGTATTGAAAACAAATATTGATATACTCGTTCTTTGGATAAAATTATGACCATCGCTTAAGCATTTGGCCAAATTTTGGCAAAATAACTATTCTAAAAATATGATCTATAAGCTCAATTACGAACAAAATATAATATTATCTTTAAAAAACTAAATCAAGTTGAATTTGACAACCCTCCCCTCGCTCCTTGTCATCACGTATTTCATTTATAAAAAAGTAATAAACATCATGTGTTGACTTTTAGCTTGTTCTTATTTTCTTAGCGTGCTAATACGTATTTTGTTCACTCATTAAACTCAAATATTTGATTAATTAAAAAAGTTTTGCACAAATATTCCACCCTATATTTTTATTCAATCAATCAAAATTCTTCGAAAACATACAAAAAAATACCGTAATGTTGTGTAATACCATCATCACCTCCGCCAAAGAACGGACGTATTCCTTAATTTAACATCATCAGCACCACAAAGAAAAATTCTAAAAAAAACACACTCAAAACTTTTCTAATTATCGTAAAAACACGAGTCTAAATTCATTCAAATCAGCCCCCATTTTCCCTTAGAAAAATAAAACATTTTCATAATTTTAATTTAACAAAAACCCTACAAAAAAAGAAGAGACTTGATTGCTATAAAAATCAATAAACGGTTTTTGTCACCATCATCAACGAACAAAAAACCCCCCACGTCAAAACACCAAAAACCATCATCAAAGTATCGGTTTTCAAATTTCGGTAGTAAGTTATGGTTATCTAAATACCTCTCGTTCCAGAAAGAACACCACCAAAAAGATTAATCATATTTTTATGAATTTGATGTTTCAAATGATTTGGTAAATTAAAAATGTCATCGTTTAATTTAACTTAAATTTGTTAAACAGAATATTAATTTAATTAAAATTTATTTTGTGAAAATTTAAATTCATTTAACATTCAACAACAAGTTGTTGTGCCATATTGGAGTTGGAGCAAGGTGATTTTCCTAATCCGCTCTTTAGCCGCCACTTGCATCGACACCGGCAACACCCACGCATCGCTCCGCCGATATAACATTTATTAGCCCTTCTTATTTTAATTACCTAATCTCTCCGTGTCGGTCTTCGGTCGCGCCGGAAACACCATGTAGTAATACATTTTATGGGCTTTTGGATGAAAGAGGTCTAACTATGTAATAATAGAAACGTGCGTCTTTCAACCTACATCCAAAAAATTAAGGCAGCCGGCGGGAAGAACGGTGGCGGCGGCGGTAGTGATGAACAAAAATCAACCCACTCAAGGTGTTTATATTTTATTTCATCGATGTCTCGACAGATATACGATTATGTTTCTTAAAGAAGCCATAACTAAGTTTGGCCCAGTTTAGGATTTTTTGACAGTTCTCTTTTCTTTTATGGAGAAACAACATTTTTCTGTTCTTCTATTTTGGTGTTAAATGGAAAATCAAACCTTTTTCTGTACAATTCAAATGATTTCCATATTTTTCAAAAGAATACAAAAAAGAAGAAAGAACAAATCATTCAAACAAAAATGCGGTCAACAGATGAATGTCCTTTCATACAGTGAGTTGACCCATATACATAAATTTAAATACAGTGAAAGACAGAAAAGACCAAGTCCTGGGTAAAATAGTTTCCAAAGTTGTTATGCTAAGTTTCTTTTTTCTCTTTTTTCTTCTTTGACATTTTTCTTCGGTTCATTAAACTTTTTCATTCGGAAAGATAGAATTGTGTGTTTTGTTCTCAAGTTTCCTGGATCTCATCCAAATCAATGTCCTTCTAGATGTCCTTTTGGATATAAGGCAACACAAAAAAGGAACACGATTGCTTTGCATCCTTTTTCCATCCAAGACTTGTGTATCTATGTAGATTAGGTATACGAGTAGGTATGTACATATTTTCAAACGTTGGATTTGAAAGATTCAAAAGAAGAAAATAAGCACGCAGATGAAGATAACATTTTTCAACTATAAAGCATGTTCCTTGTGATGAAGATATATTTTATAGGTTGATATACTCGTCGTACTGTATCCTCGTGGAAAAACGGAAGCAAACAAATGTCAAAATAGACACAAAAAAGAAAATGTATATACAGCTATTTGAGAAAAACACATAAAGTTGTTCAAAACTTTTGGACATATACAGTCAAACATATTTGAATTTGACAGGACATGAAGTTGATGATTGTTGGATATATGAGTGACTACATAAAATTCCTCGTTTTCCTTTTTGAATTGAGAAATGATTTTTTTATATATTTACATGAAAGATGAAAGATTTGTAAATAGGAAATAAAAACATGTAACTTTTCAAAACTTTTGTTTCCGATGGGATTCAGTGAATATGGAAAATTATGCAAGGATAAGAAATTTTTACTATTTTAAAAACCGGAAAAATATCGTACTTGGAAGGAAACTTACATTTAGGTCATTTTACGCAATAAGATTCGTATTCTTTTGATTTTTTTAGAAATGTTGATAGTAAAATTCTAGAAAATAGCAGTTCTGAATAAAAATGTGTATGATTTCTAGAATTTTTTTGTTGAAATTTGAAATTTTAAGCCACCGCTGGGTTTAATAATTCTCAGTTTATCTTTGGAACTTTGATTTTAAAGTATTTAAAATCTCGAACATTTCTTCACGTTCTAAAATTTCCTAAGAACTCGGAGAATATTTTGTATTGAGTTTTAAATATCAGTTTTATAAAACAAAGTTCTGACCAATGATTTACTGCTTTCATTGTAACTGGAAGAATTTTTGACATTAAACTCTGACACTGTATTAACAAATAATGCTGAAAATTTGTGAGGTTTGATTTTTGGGGTTTTAAAATTTAATTTTACGTCA
The DNA here is from genome assembly GCF_945859685.1 of Eupeodes corollae. NCBI lineage: Eukaryota > Metazoa > Arthropoda > Insecta > Diptera > Syrphidae > Eupeodes > Eupeodes corollae. The sequence continues at coordinate 271,144,689 of NC_079147.1, forward strand.
TTAAATAAACTATCGAAGTAAATTTATTTTATTTTATCAATGTCAATTTAATGCTTTCAAAATGTTTATTTGGTTTTAACAATTTTTCGAATACTAACTATGATGAGTTCTTTGGTGTTTTTGGGTTACATAATGTGGGCGGTTAGAATGTCCATAGAATTAAAAGTTACTGAAATCGAAATCGTTTTCATGGACCCCCTGTCTTTTTTCGTAACGTCTATAGACTTAATGTTTGTAGTAATAGCTATCATTGATTTTGATCTTTGAAACAAACATTGGAGTTTTGGACAGGTTGTCTATAGCTATAATTTAAAATTTCTGTCATTGAAAAAAATTTCCTGATGAAAATCCACTAACAAAATTTACTGACAGAAATCTGTCATTGTGTGAAATTGAAACACAAATCAGTGGAACGATTCGTTTCACTTTTGAACATAAAAGTATCAGCTGTTCAGGAAAATGAATTTTCGTCCGGAAAATAGAAAAATAAATTCTTAGAGAAAAATTAATACGCTTTTACACTTTTTTTTTCAAAAAAAAAAATCTTAGTGAGGTTTTTAGATTGATCAGTATAAAATTTTCATTTCAAAGGAAAACACCGTCAAATACCGTGGTTGGGCACGGTGGTAAAGGGGTCGCTGTGGTAAGGTAGTATTGAAATGCTTATTAAGTAGCGGGTATTGTACTCGCCGATAATTGTTGCATGCTCGACTTGTCCACGTCCATACATACATTTTTAATAATATTTTATCTTTTCACAATAAAAATTCTGGTAGCGTCAAAGATGTTAACGTATTTCTTAAACAGGTTCTAATCTCCTAGACCCCCAAATTTGAGGGTTTAATAAATCGAAGTTAAATCTCAAACATTTTTGGAATCAAACACTTTCACTGTAAAAAATGGAATAATGTCTTGTTCAGAAAAACCAAGTTAAAATTGTTTATAAACGTTGGGATGTTTGTCAGACGACCTAAAAGTATACAAATTTACAGAAGTAATATTATTTTGGGTTGGTTTTGAGAAACTGGGTTAGTTTAGATTAGGTTAAAGTGGCTGCTCAAGATGGAAACGAACACACTTAGGCCAGTTAAATGGCCCATTGTGATACCATATAAATCTTGAGACTTCCTCCTAAGCTGAATGCTAATATGCTAATATGATTTAGATCGTCAAAGAAGAATTCTCCTAGGTAATTCTAGCGTTTTCGAGTCATAGCAGGGCATTTAAAGAGAAGATGAAGAATTTTTTCCTCCTCTTTCTCGTCTATACAGCTTCTGCGAAAATCATTTGAGAATACGCCTAGTCGCATTGCGTGCTTTAATACTAGACAGTGTCCGGTTACGACACCTACTATCGATATGCGATCTGCATAGAGATAGCAAGCACCTTGAACGTATTAAATCTGGTGTTGGCCACCTGGTGTTTGCCTTCTTCATAGCGAAAGTTTACAAGTAACGATTGGTATGCCAGTATGTGCCAAACATGGTAGGATGGGCTGCATTGTACCGTTCCTGGCGAGTTCACCTGTCTTACAGTTACCCGGAATATCTCTATGGCCCAGCACCTAGTTATGGAGTTTGTAAAAACAGAGTCCAGAGATTTGATACCAGCCTGACTATCTGAGAAAATGCGGATATCAGATGTGTATCATGTTTTCTTTAAGCCAGGACAAGACTTCTTTTATCGCCAAAGACCCCTATTTTTGATAAAATAAAAATGTGTTTTATGGTAATAATACCTTTGCCGAAGAATAATTCTCAATTTTGTGTGTATTAAGATATGATATTGTTCAGAAGCACTTCTCAAATCTGTCCAAAGAATAATATCTGCCTAAAAATGCACTTAACGCTCATCATAGTTCTTCACCTTACGACATTAACCATCTATGGAATGAGCTTAAGAGACAGATCTGACAATGCAGGGCTGAAAACAAGCATATGTGCCAAGTTGGGAAATAATATGATATAAATTGACAAATGCGAAACAGTTATTAAAAGTAATGTTATAAAGTACAAATTTTTAAAAATCATAAAGAATTTTAAAGGTTATATAACTATATTCTTAATGACACAATACAATTAATATAATTTGTTTGTATTAGATTGGGTGATTTCTTTTTCTTTTTGGCAACATTGGTTTTAACAGCTCACGTATGTTTTGTGTCATTGTCAAACTGATGGTCTATAATTTAACTAAGAATCGTCTTAAAAACAAACAACGCTTGCAAATTATTGAATTTTATTACGAAAATGAGTGCTCTGTTAAGAAAGTTCATTGCGAGCTCCTTCCATTTTATGGTCAATTTAAACTACTTTGTGGAGCGGCTATTGTGACTAAATTTCGCACTAAATTGACAATGTTAAGGGCCCTACACACCATCAATGTTGTCTGTCAATTTCACTTGAACGAGTCTCGATTCGGGTAACATTGATCGTTCGTAGGGGTATCAAAGTTACTCACAGTTAAAATGGACACAATGATTGGAATCAAAAATGTTTGAGTTTCTTCAAAACATTTTGATTGATAAAGCGGTGTTAATTTTGGTTGTGTCGGTAAAATAATTGCAGGAAATTGTCTGATATTTGCCAATTTTCTTGGGATTCCAAAGGTCAGGAGCTGAAGAAGATGTAATATACCAACCAGCTTTATGGTACTTTGAAAAGTTACTATTTATATCGATCTGGAAGCTCCTAGAAGTGTGTTTAAAAACCTACCACAGCTCCTGCAGCAAGCACACACAAATCATTAGGGTGAGGGTCCATCGCCTTTGAAAGTCCTGAAACAATTGAACAAAAATATAGCAATATGGTTCCCAATGTTAACTGATGCGTGTGGTGACTAGTTTTCATCAATTTTACCTGACAGAAAATCCGTCAAAAATACTTGACAATAAAACTTGATGGTGTGTAGGGCCCTCTAGACACTAAAACACGTAGAGTGCAAACTGAAGAAAATATCATCAACTGCATCAGCTAGTGTTAGTGATGAATTATTGATTTGAATTTTGCGGAAAAATGTACTTGTAAAGCCTTTCAAAGTCCAGCTGGGGCAAGAATTGAAGCCAAACGACCTACAAGGCCTTATATATTATTGTCGAAGATCATCTGTAATCGATAATATACGTGAATGATAAATAACCATATTTGGAGTCAATGCATCCAGATAACCTCACAGTTTGGTACGGATTATTTGCTTGCTGAATCATTAAGCCGTATTTCTTTAAAAATTATGCGAATCGGAACGTTGTTGTGAATTGTGAATGCTACCGTGCTATGATAACAAACATTTTTTGTTCACGCTAAATGGATTAACTCGGCTTACATGCGGTTTCAACAAGAAGGTGCCACATGCCATACAGCACACCTGAAAATTCGGCAATTTCGGTGAATAGCTAATTTACGTTCGTGGACTAGATCATCTAGATCGTGCGATTAAAGGCACTATTTTTTTCTAGACTATTTTTAATGGAACTATGTTCAGGTTCATGTCTAAAGCGACAAGTCAGCTTCTGGAAGCCAACATTGAAATAACTATGAGCAAACCATCACAATTTTGCGATTCTGAATTATTTTGTTATATTATTAATTATAATTCTACGAACACATATTAAAGGGGTTTTCAATTGGCGCTGGTAGATTTTTGCGTCCCGTGGCGGCCATTTGTTTTGGTAACATCTGTCAAATCTTTTGTTTATGTCAAATCGTCATGACATGTTACACGATTCAAATGATAACACTTTATTATCAGAATGAGTGTTCGTTAACGTAGATGTGGTAGCCCTTTACAGTCGACTCTTCAAAGTTTGGTGGCCAAATATGAGAAGACCGGTTCAGCTTAAAATCAGCCAACACTCGTACTTTCAAGGAACGCAAGATCGACCGAGAACATCGGTGCGATCCGGGAAAGTACAGGAGAAACCGAGGCAGACTTTAACTTGGCATCGGGACTTCGACTTACAACCGTATAAGTTCCAACTGATCCAGAAGCTCAAAGTTCATCACCACAGATAATGCCGTTTGTTCTCTGACTGGGCTTCGAATCGTTTGAAAGAGGACCCCAATTTTGGCCGAAAAATCATGTTTAGTGACGAGGCGCATTTTTAGATGAATGGCTGTGTTAACAAGCAAAATTGCCATATACGAGACTAAACTAACCGACGCGAGATTCACCAGGTGATAATGCATCCTCAAAAAGTTACAGTTTGGTGTGGATTTTGGGCCGGCGGCCGGCAGTGTAATTGGTCCGTACTTTTTTGAAAACGACGTTAGTGAGGCGGTCACGGTCAACAGCGAGCGCTACACAACGATAATGATAACTAATTTCTTATGGCCCAAATTGAACCACATGGACCAAGACGACATGTGGTTCCAGCAGGAAGGCGCTTTGTGCCACATAGCAAACGCCTTGATTGACGATTTCATCATCTACCCGCCCTTATTGAAAAACCTTATATATGAATTTAATTATATTATTATTACATTTTTACCAATAACCCTTGCAACTGCAATAGAAGACGCAGAAGACAGCCGTTTCTATTATGGCTGAAATTTTTTTTCTTTAAAAGTTTATAACAAAAATACCTGTTTGTTGGTGTGTTAGAAAAAACGTACCTGAAATTAAAAAACAAATAAAATATTAGATTACAGATAAAATGTTGCTTCAATATTTATAAAAAAGTAATAACAAAAAAAATCTTTACAAAATTGGAAACATAAAACTAATTTCTCTTATTTATAAAGGTTTTATATTTTCTTGAACGGTGTGTTCTTGACACTAAGTTTTGTTTATGAACTTTATATCTTATAAAATGTATTTAAAACAGTCTTTTTTTCCAAAATTCTTTCAAAGGTATTAAATTACCGACATAACGCGTTTTAATCTTTCGTATTAATTACAAAATTTTTCTTTTTTAGTAAGGATAAGCATAAGTTTTTTAAACATTTCTCCTAATTCAATTTGATATGTTCTAGACTATGTTTTCAATACAAAAACGAAAAATTGCATATCACATCAGGTAACATGGTTTCTCTAATTAAAAAACTTTACACAAATCCAACAATAATTATAGCCCCAGGATATTAACAATGAGAGACACCCTTCTGGCACGAATTTCGTTTTCATTTTCAAATTCCCCCATTATATTTCTAAGTTCCTACCTAACCTATTAATACTTAAAGCAAGAGTCAAAGGCATTTTGTTGAAGCTAAAATGTCTAATCACGTTTTCTAAAAACGAATAAAAAAAATAAAAACAAGAAATCCATCATTGCACCTAATGTTTGTGCTTGGCACGAGCGTTATTTTTTTCTCAACACCGCCGACGTCGTCGTCACTGACTTCGATGTTGTCGTCGCTAATAAGTCAAGTGGCTTTTTGTACAATGACGACGTCGACAACGACGACGCGTGCGCACATTGCATATAATTACCGAACTGAAAATTCCAACAACAATAACAACAAAAGGAAACTCTTCAAAGAAAAGTTGTGTCGCATCACTAATTGTCTTTTTCGTTTAGTGGAGAAACAAACAAACAAAAAAAATAATAATTTTTATTTGTATAAAAACATTGTATGATATAGGCTGAGGCGTACAATACGAGGCAAGCACTGTACCGGAAAATGCATTCATTGCTGGTGGCATTTCTTCGCTTCGGTTTTTACCATCACTTTTCTTTGACATGAAAAACAATGGAAATAGTTGCAAGTACCTTTAATTTTAATTATTGTTATTGTTTCACTGTCTATATGAGGCAAAGGCTATATGAATAGAAAACTAAGGTCTTGAGAAGTTTGTTTGGTTTTTAAGATAATTTACAAAACACATTTAAAAACAAAACAAAAAAACTAAAAATGAAACTTGACATTAATAACCAACGAAGCAGTGTCTTGGAACATTGAGGTGTACCACATGAGGTACATCTTGATGCAGAGACCGCACGAGACTCTGCCAACATAATAACAATTATTGAACGCACAATAAACAAAATAAAATGTATGAAATCTTTAATTGCAGTTTTTTTCTAGCTTTGGAAGTTCATACAAAATGCACTCATTTTGTAATGGATTTAATGATCAACGAAAAATTAGTGTTCAGAGCAACAACAACAAAAATTACTTAGACTTTGTTAATTTCTGTCTGCGTAAGTGAAGACTTTTGTTTATAAAAACAAGGAAAAAAGACTCAAATTTGCTTGATCGTTAAATCGTTTTATCAAAAACGCAAGCAATTTCGTAGGGCTGAAAATGTAGAGCCTCAAATTGATGACAACATGTTGGGTTGCTAATTAAGGGTGATCCAATTTATACAGCCGAATTTTTCGACTCTCTCAGAGTGATCTCAGATTAAAAAGTTCATAACTCAACATGTATTAATGTTTGGCTCCATTTCATATCCTGTACCCTTTTCAAACTTTTTCCAGAAGCTTCTACCAGAACTTCCCAGCGATGTGTGGATTTGGAAAAGAAAGAATAACACCGTTTCGAAAAAAGTCACTGAACTCCTGACATAACAGCAGCGTCATTATACGCTTGACATCTACAATTGCTTATATCAAATCCAACTGCTTAAAGCGTATTCAAGATTATAGCAGAAATTCCTCGGGCCGTTTTATCTTTCCTGATTCTGATCCTGATTTTCAATCACAACGTATCTTAAAATCTGGCTTGTTTGGTCCTTATGTGAAATGTCTGAAGTACTGTAAAATATAATAGAATATTATTTGGCTTTTTGCACTTGCTCAATGATGTATTGTCCAACGATGTTTTAGATTTCCGGTGACAAATAAGTTATTGGAGTTTTTGGACGCATTTTGGATCTTACGAGATGTTCACGAAGAACAAGATCATATTTAGCAATCAAATGTACCAATTCCAAGAAGTTCCCTCTATTTTTAATAGTTTCATTTTCTAAATGACTTTTAAAAGGATTTTGATGATGTCAAACATTCTGTAAGAATTGAACTAAATCCTTCAGATGAGCAAAACTTTGATCCAGTCGATGATTTCATGTCCTCGAATAAATGGCAGCACACATAAAATAGTGATGTTTTGCTGGCAGAATAAGCCATCCATGTTGTAAAAACCTTCTCATCGCTTGTCAATCTGCGGTAAAAGCACTCCTTGGTAAGCCACTTTTTCTCTTCTTTTAAAGTAGACGTAGACGAAGCTGAATTTGTCGCTTCGACCAAATCAGAAATAATGTGTTGAATTATTTCACGTCCTTTCTAAATGAGGTACAATCTCATATTTTCGTCTATGATTACTCGCTATTTCCCAATATCATTCAGGTAATCATGTTGAAAACCAGGCAACGCCATTTTCGTCTCCATTTCTAAGATATTCAGAGCTCTACTACTGCAACTGCTATTTTGTATGTTATTGTCCTCCCGTTGCTAAAAATATGGTCTGCAATCAAAAATGCATACCATACAAAAAACGATTAGCGGTACCTATTTCCATATAATTGTATTTTATTATCACCCACAAAATTAATTTAAAAAAAATGTATGTTATGTAAGAGTGAAAACAATTAGGATTAGCTTAACCCATCCATGCCAATTTTTGACTGGGCTGCCATTACTTGCAAAACTTATGTTAAGAATTCGTTTTAGAAGGTTAAGGTCTAATCGACTCATTGTATTGATAACTTAATCCTCAAGTGCCTTTAAATTTTTTTTTTAGAAAATATAAGGCACTGTATTGCTTCCGTATGGTCTAATTAGGGGTGTTCTTATTGGTATCTTTAAATATTTTCTAGTTCTTCTAAATGCTAAAAACCGTATATTTTATGTGATTTTCAACATCATTAACAAATAAGAAAAATAACATAGGACTTAAAACACAACCTTGAGGAACACCAGTTTGACTCCATTTGTTTGAGCCATATTGGACAAATGCAATATTGTTCTCAAGAATTTTTATAATTTAGTAGATAAACCTATTACTCAAGGCTTGTAGAACAATAATTGTCCATTGAGTGTGTCGAATGCAGCCTTTAGGTCAACAAAAAAAGTACAAAGACATTTCTTTGAAAGCTTTGAAATAAATCTTGAACCGACCAATTCGTTAGCCAACCGTAAAGTAATTGTAAAAACAATTTTTTCAATGAGTTTAATACAGTAATACCCCTATAATTTTCTGGCTGGTTCCGGTCACCTTTCTTAAAAACAGCTGATATTTTGGAGCATCCATTCACCATAGTGCCATATTTATAGAACTCAACTGGGATACCATCAGGATCAGACACTTTGTTATTTTTTTCAATAAATAAGAAATCTAATTCTAAAATTACCACATTTAGGGATGGCAAATCATTTTTGTAATCAGATTGGACAATAAAAGTTTTTTAAATTAAGACGCGAGAACATTTACATACATCGGGCTATTTAAAAAGGTATCAGAATTTCAAAAAGATTTTGAAACTTTACAAACATTCTGTTTTGAAGCTACGTTTTTAAGGTACTTATCTTTTTTAGGAGCACGGATTCGTTTACATTCTTGGCTTGCTTGTAGATACAAATGATTGGTACCAGGATTATTTGTTTTTCTAAAAAACAGATGACTTCGGTCAAGTGTTGACCGAATATTGCGTCATCTATTCTTGAGATGATAGTCGCAGAAAAATTATGCCACTCATGTAGATTTCGTTCAGTTTTTGAAAACTCGATGTCATGAGATTGGGCCAGCTAGTTCCATTCCTTGAAAGGTGATGCATTTGTTTGCAATAGTCTAACCAATATCAATTTATGAAGACTGGTATCACTTCTTCTCATTACTCTCGTATCATAGTCTGAAGTAGCCTTAAGGTTTCTCATATAGATTGGTGGTAATCCTGTTTCGATATGAATCGTGTAGGCCGGCGGCGTTCAAGAAAATGTCTTTGGACCAACTCAAACTCTTCGAACGCATACAGGTGTTGACTGTAGCATTAAAAACCTTGAATTTTGATGAATGGTCAATATCGAGATTTGCAAAAAAAGTCAGCCACATTGAATTCCATGCTAACTTAACTCACTGCTTTTTTAAGTTTCAGTTATATGTAAAAACAGGAACTCCTAGATACTTAAATTCACGTGCACATTCAATCCGTTCGCTACCAAGTCTCCAGGCTTCTTCACAAGCTCTTCTACATTGTCGGTTTTTAAATATCATTGCTTTTGTTTTTTGAATGTTATTTATTAATTTGAAGTTGCAGTGAAAAAGGATTATCGGCTATACCAAATCGCCGGATAGAGAAAAACTTTGATGAGAGTTCCCCCAAAGATAACGCCACACGGTAGAATATCATCAATAAACAGAGCGAATATCAGAGGGCTCAAAATGCATTCTTGTGGAACGCCTGCCGTTGTTTCGAACCACTCTGACAGTTTAGATCCATCCTAAACAGCTGCGTTTGAAGATGTCAGAAATTGAAAATACAGCATCAAAAATGTTTGTGATATTCTCATATTTGAGAGCTTATAAAGCAAAGCATGTCTGTTTCATGTGTCGAATGCAGCTTTGAAATCAACGAAACAGACATAAGGTTTTTTGTTTTTTTTTTTCAATCTGATTTCTAGCTAAGCTAGTCAATGCCAATATGTGATCCATAGTGGTAAACCGAGAGCGGAAGATAGCTTGAAATATGCTGAGGAGATTAGTTCTTTCAGTCCAGCTAGTTAATCTTTCATAAAGAATTCTAGCAAATATTTTTCTAAGCGAGTTGAGAATGGATATTCCCCTGTAGTTCTCAGGATGATTAGGATCTCTTTTCTTAAATGTTGTGGAAATGTGGGCTTTAGTAAAATTTGATGAAACACAAGCATTCTAATAGAGACGGTTCAAGAATTTCAGCATGTAGGTCTTTAAGCTATTGAAGATGAAATATTTGACTGTTAACAGTCGAATTGTTATTTCCTGAACACCGTTTAATTTAATAAATATGATTTAAAATCATGAAAAATGAATATAAAAATAAACCAGCAAGGTGTTCGTTTCGCTCCGATGTAATGGTTGGGCTCATCAGAAGATGACCATTACAGATTGTCTTGACGCATATTTTCTCGAATAAATCGAGAATTAACACTTCGACTGTTAACAGTCAAACATTTCATCTTCAAATGTCCCACAGCAAGGAAATAAAAATAGCTACAGTTTATCTTCTCTGAAGACTTGTAGCAACCATATAATTCACAGTAGCTCTATGTAGCTCATATTACTCGTATATGGATTCTCGATTCATTCGAGAAAATATGCGTCAAGACAAGGTGTAATGGTCATCTTCTGATGAGCCCAACCATTACATTGTTTGAATTTTTGAAAAACTCTACCGGTATTCCATCACTTCCAGGTACTTCGTTGTTTTTCATTTTCGAAACACACGTTTTCATTAGCGCAAAGCTGAAAGTATGAAGTAAGATTCTCTTCAGCCAACAACAGTTTTAAAATGAGCTCCTAGAGTCAGAGCTTCGAGATACTTACTTTGCCGCCAACTTCACGAACGTTTTACTAAAATTCCTTTGGATTTTTACTAAGCTGTAGCTGATGTGCAAGGTTTTTGTTGTAGCTTATTTTCTTGGTAGCGCAAAGTTGTTTTAAATCTTTGTTGGCTCTTAGGTACATATTTCTATAATGCTCGGAATTTGTTGCTATAAAGAGTTTTAAATATTTAAATGAGAGTTTGTGTCATTTATTGCAATCGCTATCAAACCATTTGTTTTTAGGAATAAAATGAATAAAAGTGTGGTTCCCTGCTGGTACCGAAGCATAAACCAATCTTATTATATTGTTTTGAATTTCTTCTATTGTGATGAAGATGATTAAAGTTGTGATTTAGAAGAGCTTTGTACCGATCAGCTTTTACGCATACGTTTCAGCTTAAAAATTGTGTCAAGAATGGTTCCAGTTTCCATACAAATAACTCAATTTTCCAACTTTCTATTTTTGAAGGTATAAAACCTTTAATCATAAATGCAATTAATATCCTCAAAGAAATTGGTTATTCCGGGCCAGTCTAGCCAATTTTAGAATAAATTCCAGATGGACCAAGATGCCATTTAATTTAAATTAACAAAATCACCATAATGATCGATGCACCCTCTAAAACCGTATTATACACGGCTTAAAAACACAACTAGCAATACCTACACCCTATATAACAAACCTATGTAGATGTATCTTTTAAAGGAAAATGAAAAATTAAGTCTGGAAAACCACTTCGTAGCTATAGCAACCGTCCGAGTCACCAACTCGGTCTCTTGATGGCATATGCTAATACACATGTAATATAATTTTCCACCTGCCTGCCCCAAAAATAATCCACATCTATATCAACAGCGACATTAACATCACCTTGACTCTTAACCATGTTTTCAGCCATCATCGTCATCATCATCAACCGTTCCATTCCCCAAACGTGTGTCACCGTCTCACCGTTCGTCGCCATCCGGACAAATTGCAAAATATTTTACCTTCGAAATGAAATTTAAAATTAATATTACACCATCGTCGTCGTCGTGTCGTGATCATCATCATATGCACCAAGGATAGCTTCCAAACATATATGCATAGGCAGTGTATATCATAGGATGACGACCAGATCCAGATGATGCACATTTACCGGAGTATAAATCAACACTTCAAAAAAAAGGATACTAAACCAACATACAAAAAAAAATCCACCAAAAACGACCTAAAACCTGACGAGTTGGAAGTCGAGGTATTGAGGTGCGGGTTATAAATTCACTCGACACTGCTGGCTTCGGCTTTTGCACCTTGCTTCATTATTTAGCAAAATGCCACCACAATCTGCGGCGGCCGGCCACCATCGCTACTGTTTTAGCAGATGCGACTCAGCAGCAGCAAACAACAAAATATGTTATTTGTTGTATTTATTCACCTGCGCTTCCTGATTTATCCTTCCCTGAGTCCTGCCTCTTGAATTCCGATGAAGTCGTGATACCTGTGTTGTGCAGAATTAATTTATCTATAGCTCGCTGCCATCAGTTGGAATCTTTAAATTGATATCATCGCCTGGTGTCACCACACTGCCGCCCGCCACCACCGCCGACGTCGTCACCACCATCAGGTCAGGATGTTCATGAGGCTAATTGAAATACCACCATCATAATTTTTTCTTCTAAAACCGAATTTCTAAGCCGTCCTTGCCATTGATGGAGCAGAAATTGAATTTGAAGTAGCTTCTAGCAGCAGCAAAAGTCATAAGCGAAAGATACACGCACCACACGATGCATAATGCAGATGCATCATACCTACAACGGATCAACATAGATAGATGCATGCGACCTGTCAGATAAATGATATAAGGAAAATATAGGTCATGTCCCTGAGAAAATTGGAATTTCCAGCATTTCGCGATTCATTCGAGCAAAATATGTATCTATAGAAATATGGGTGCGGTTCATGAGCTGATGATGATAATGATGGCGATAGGGATGGGAATGGGGTAATGCAATGCTCTTCCAGGGCATCAAAATCAGTGCAGGATAATATTCATGCAGACTCTACCTAAACTAGGTATACCAACAGAGCCACCCTCCTCCCCCTCAAAAGACGTCCCTGATAGCTATACTTCATTTCAAACCCTGATTGTACTGTGTGTACCAGGAGATACTTTATTCAGGCAGACCTCTTGAACTTTTGACCGAGAAACTTTTGTACCTAACTTTTTCTTTTGCATCAAACAATCGTAGTTTTTCTGTTTGGCTGAAAAACGCACAAATTGGAAGCTCAATTTCAAAGCTCTCTCGGAGTACTCTAGAGTCACTTGAATCCTCCAGTTCCAGTTCATCGAAAAAATAAAATCCGATTGTCCTTTATGATAAGGTACAACAACTACAACAACAACAACAAACTGCATAAAGATAATACCTACCAAATGAGATGGATGACGATGACGAGCGACAACAACTGCAAACTATCTCTAAGCTTAGGTACCTTACCTACTTTTGTATACTAGAGGCTGAAAGTCCTGATGCGCTGAAGCTGTAGAGTGTGTACCTACCTATTTTATGTATGACGATGAAAGTTAGGAAACTGGGTGAGTTCTCGCAACTCTATTATAGGAAAGGTACACAGAGAATTAATACGATGACGGCGGGGGTCGGTTTGTTCAGAAAGAATAATAGAAAAGAAATTGGAGCAAGGATAACAGGGAGTACTTCAGCGATCCTTTTTTTATTTTTGTTTGGAATAAAAAGTGCATAGGAAAAAAGGTACCACACAGAGGAAGAGTAAAGGATTGAATATGTGTCAAATTTCCGACAGAGCATCAGAGGCAGCGCAGTTAGCAGCGTTCATCGTCGTCGTCGTCTTCGTCGGGGGATTGAGATGGGTTAGATGTTAACTTAGGCAAGTGGGTGTACCCCCTCCATATACATATTGTACAGTGTACATAGTTAGTAGGTAAGTTATACAATATACAAGGGCTTGAACTCTTGAGCAAATTGAAATTTCATTTTTATTTAATGAGAAAAAGGTAAGCTCGCATATCTACATGATTTTTTTTCTTTTTTTTGTGCCTTAATTGTAATGCGGTTTAAAAAAATAAAGTTTAAGAAGAAGAAGGATTTTCAGGGAATGGAGAAAAAGTTTGTGTACTTATGTACCTAACTAGAATTTTAATCTTTTTGTATGATGATGATTATTAAAAACACGAGTATATGGGATTTCTTCAAGTGTACGAGTGCCTACACACGTTAAGGAAGTTTTGAAATTAATTTTATTTTTTCTAATTTGTTTATCCTTAGAAATATTTTAATTAAAACTAAGATAGTTCTCATAAAACTAGGAGTTTTGAAGGGTAAACATTTGCTTTACAATCCTCTCTGTAAAAGTGTCCGAAGGGCTTTCAAACCAAACTCTGGATGGCAGTTAATAGGAGAGTTAGAAAGACGGGAGGATGAAAAATTTTGCATCTTGCAGCAAGTCGGTTGGTAGTAGAAGAATTTTCCACATATGAAATTAACGATGACATAAAAAGCTCCACTTAGGTAGATAAGTGTGCCTTCTTTAAAATCAAGGAGCTACATATAGTTTTCTTCTAAGTTTAGAGGCATCACTAATTTGGAACTCTTAAGAGCGAAAAAAACGTGTATAGTAGGCAGGTCCTTTTTTCTAACCCAAAGGGTTACCTTAGTGATTTATAAAGTATTAGGTCCTGAACTTCTTGGTTGGAATTTTCGTAAAATTTCATAACAACACTGTAAAAATGTGGTTGGTTTGGAAGAGGCTTTAAGAAAAGACTGAACTTAAAATTTGTTTTATTGTTTTTTAAAAAGATGATCTTAAAGTTTTAAATATTTGATACATTTTTTTTTTTGTTTTATTGGATAGTTTTGACTAAATATTTGTATAGCAACAATTATGCTCAAGTGTCCTTTGAATGTTTATTTATTTATAATTCGTTAAATACTAACGTTAACAATTCTTAACATATACTTAAAATCTAAAACCTTCGACTAGACTGTTGAATTAATACACGAGTAAAATTTATTCCAACAATAAAACAAAACTGCTAGTAGATCCTATGATTTGTCAAAAATGGAAGCTATATGAGAGAAAGTCTCTGTGAATAAGGCGGTAATGTACGAATATCATGAAACCAAGAAAGGAATCGCAGACAAAAACACAAAAATCTTTTCGGAATAGCTTCGAGTCTTGTGACCTGTTCGGCATAGGAAGGTGACCATACTGTTCAAGCATATTCCAGGACTGCTCTCACAAATAAAACAACAAGTAATTTCAAAACATATGAATCACGGAAATTAGAAATCTTTCAATAAACCCAGAACTCTATTTGCTTTTTTAACTATGAAGTTTAGTTTAGGACCTAAGACAACTCCCAAGTCACAAAATACATATGCTCTACTTAAAGGATAAGAATCAAACATGTAACTAAAAACGATTAGAACTTTTTTGCTTGTAAAGCTCATGGTTTACATTTGTCAACATTTAAAACAAGACGATTATTATTGCACCATTCCCTGAATAATATTAAGCCTTATTGCAAGAGAAGACAGTCAGATGCAGAGTTAATTTTTTTTAAACATTTTATTTTGTTTGATCGAAACCAAGTCATTTATAAATAAAACAAATAGAATAGGACCAAGGTGACCAACCTGGGGGACACCAGAATTACAACAAATAAACTTGAACACTCATTACGAAGTTTAACACAATAATGTCTATCTTGCAAATATGAGGAGATCCAGTTTATGAAACTGTCGTTAAAACCTTGGTGTGGTAGTTTTGAAAGAAATGTTTTATGACAGAATTTATCAAAGGCCTTGCTGAGATCAATACAGATACAATCTTCTTGCTCGCGTTTTTTAAAAACATCTAAACAAAAGGACGTAAAGTTAAACAGATTAGTAACAGTTGAAAACTTTCTAACAAAACCATGCCGGTTATCACAGATAATTGAACTACAGTAAAAAGAAAGGACGGTACATACGATTGACTCAAACAGCTTAGGTATCACAGATACTTTAGCAATAGGTCGGGAGTTCATTATTTCGTTTTTAGAACCTTTTTTGTGTACTGGTATTATAAGCAACTCTTCCAGATAAAAGGAAACAGCGAGTTACTTAAAGACGTGTTAAAAAGAGCGCATAAACGGTTGTGCTAAATACGCTGCTTATTTCTTTAAAATGGATGATGGTACACTGTCGGGACCAGGACTAAAACATTCGTCAAGTTATTGGATACTATTAAGGACATTATCTTCACTTATATCGAAACTAATAGTATTTAAGTGTGTTAGGAAAACTAATAGTATTAGCATCTACAAAAGCATCTTTGAAGTAGTTTGCAAACATGTTCGAAATTATTCTCGGCTACTATTTTATGTTGAATCAGACATTAAGTTAGGGTACTTTCTTCTTGCGATTAACGAATTTCCAAAAACTATCAGATTTATTTTTAAAGTTGAATTTCCAAAAACTATCAGATTTATTTTTAAAGTTTAATTCAATTTTCCGAATGTAGGCATCTTATAGGATGTTAGAGTACTAAAGTACTAAAGTTAAATTCTAGTTTGTTTTCATGTTTAAATTAAGTGATATGTCTAATGCAGGATGATGGCAACTTTAGTCCACAATTTTGACAGTAGAAGAAATCACAGCTGCTTCAGAGCATATGGTTTTGGAGAAAAATACCAGATCGAGTGTTTTTCCAAAACGGTTCTTCAAACCGTTGAGTTGACTTAAGCCATATGAAGACATACCATCTGTTAATTAAAACTCGTTTGAAGATGACGCGTTTATTGGAAATTAAAAGTTATCATCGTCAATTTGAATCCAATTGAAATTGGTTAGATTAAAATCACCGACAACCAGTACTTCGTCTTTACGCTCCAAAAGTCAAAAAGCTCCGAGTCCGAGATAGAGTTGTTGAGCCATGTTTCCGTCAATATGATGATATCGTGAGGAAGATTGTTAATGTTTTTGTAAACCGTGTTGGTCTTTGTTTGAAGTCCATTTTCGTTTTGGTAGTAGATTAATACCTTTTTAAGCTGCTTTGACGTTGTCCGATACTGGCGAAAAGGGTTGTTCGCCTTATTCATAAATTCATGAACTATTACTTCTTTAGGACAAAACGATGGTGAATTTAAAACATGGAAAATTGAGTCAGGTGCACGTATTTTTAAGGACGAATACTTAGTATGGTTACGATGTAAAATTTTCTCAACATTTAACGTAAATGGGGACCCCAGCTTTTCGGACAGGTTATTTCTTATGTCAAGTGCATTTTTAGATGGTGAAAGTTTAGAAAGAAACAATATTTTTTGCCCTTCAACAGCCTTTAGTCTGGCTACAATTGGAGATGTTCTTCACACAAGAAATACAGTGAAAAATCAAAATGTTTTACAAAATAAGTCAAAAATAAAAATCATTTGTTTTCAAAAAATAAACTTATTATTTAATACAAACAATTTGTAACAACAAACAATAATTCAATAAAGTGCACGATTGGGTCGTAAGAACTTGTTCGTGTATCCAAAGAGTCTGTTTAAAAACTATTTCCTGTGTTTAAAAACTTAAAAATGTACCTGCACAAGAAACTTGTGTGCAAAAATTCAAATGCCTTTTGATTAAACAAAAAACAAAAAAAGATTTATTAATTTTGTTTTTAAAGTCGTTAGAGCGTTTTTTTAAATTAATTTTGTATATATAACATTTTTTCAGTTTTAGTTTAAAAATATTTTTAATACGTAGTTATTTAGAGCTTATCAATATGCGTTTTAAATTTTAATTTCGTAAAAAACTGTTGACTCATTTTTTAGATATCAAATTTCGAAAAATAAAAAAATGTTTGATATTTTTTAAGAAAATATAAAATAAATGACATTCTTGATCATCAAATATTATTGAACTTGTGCAGACAAAAATTTATTGAAATCGGTTCATTAGTTCCAGAGAAAACTTAAAAACAAAACAACGGTTCTATGAATATATGGAATATATTTTTTTTACTGAAAGAAGTCAAATTAAGAAAATTAAAAAATCGGTTCGTTTTTGAGAAAATTCGAATTTTAAATTTTTTGTATGGGGACAATTGTTATTGAAAGTCTCAAACAAAAAAAAATTAAAAAACTCCTTAGGTGAATCGGCTTAAAACCTTAACTTTTAAATTTGAAGTTAATCGACCCAATAATTTTAACTGTAGGGGCGAGGATAGAAAGTCATACCGAATGGAGCGATTAAATTTGTTCGACTTCTCTACAATCGCAATGTCATGTTTGAGTACAATCTCAAGTTCGAACAATGGGAGATAATTTGTTTGCATTTTTGTAAGAATTCCCTTCAATTCAAAACTAATCGTATTGAGTTAATGGATATGACCCCTATTATATTTTGAATAATTTATTTGTTGTATTTGAAAAAAAAAAATATTTTGCTTTCTAAACTTTGTTGCAAAAAGTACGACTTTTAACTGAGGGCTGAACCAATAACATAATATAAATCTGACATTAAGTGTTATTCCAAAAACTTAGCACAAATTCATCAACTTTTTGACCAATGCATGATCCAGGGTGGGGGGGGGGTCATATGAGCCATAAAGCT
This sequence comes from Eupeodes corollae, assembly GCF_945859685.1. Lineage (NCBI taxonomy): Eukaryota > Metazoa > Arthropoda > Insecta > Diptera > Syrphidae > Eupeodes > Eupeodes corollae. Next base: position 271,162,750 of record NC_079147.1, read on the forward strand.
TATGCAATTAAGTTGTGTAATTGAAGATTTGTTAGTAATTTAACGACATTCAACAAAAAGTGGTTTGTTGTCAAAAATATTTAAAATGTTTGTTACTTAAGTAATGCTTTAAATTATTTTCATAAAATTTGTTTCCGTGAAAAAGAGCAAAGATTCAGGTTTTTAAGAAGAAAACTTGAATAAGAGATCTTCAATTTTATATTAAGTTCTTTTAATTCCTGAAACTAGCCTTCAATTCCATCTTATTTTTTTTATGCACATAAATAGAGAACATTGAAGTGATTTTTGCTTGCGACACATAGAAACTATGTATTTTATATGGCAAGTATTGCATTCGTAAAAAATTTCGAATCATGCATGACATTACGGTGTTAGAAAAGTCAAAAAAGTGGGTCCCGTATTCCATCCAGTCTGTCTGTCTATAAAGCATAAACCAATGTGCCGATTAAAACTAAGCCGATTAGCTTTTTTCATGTTTTAATACTAAAAATAACAGCAGTCCCTATACCAATTTTTTGGTGTAAATTCGGAAATTAAATTTTTTTCAGAAATGAACCGACAGATTTTTTTAAAACTTTCTCTAATTTTTCTTAATTCGGCTGGATTTTACAAGAAAAACATATTTTGTGTATTCCTCCAGAAGAGTTTGGTCATAAAGTCGTTATATTGTTTTCAAATTTTCTCAAGAACTTTATCAGATTTCAATAATCTTGTCTTTCAATGCAAGCTCTCGTCGAGGGTCAAATTTTCAAATTGATGATGATCGAAAATATCATTATTCTTTTTAATGGCATTTTATTTTTTGAGAACATTTTTTTTTTGCAGGTATTGCAGCCGGGCAATATGTTTCTTCTGTTGAATAAAACTTTTAAGGTCGTAACAAATTAAAGAAATCATCATTTTAAAGGTAATTTGTTTTGAATGTTCTAAAACTGAGAAGCATCAGCTCCAATCTACGAGTAAGCAGACTGGTAGCGATAGTAATAATAGTCTCCCGAAAATTGATACCGAAAAAACTACATACAAAAAAAACAAGAAAATTCTTGACGTCAGATTCTTTCTCATTTTCGGGGTTTTTGAATATTTTGTAGCGTTTTTCTCATTAATATAAATGGCAACAAAAAAGAATATATTTTTTTTGGATGAAAGCAAAAACTATTGTGTTTTCCTCTTAAATAGAAAACGGTTAAAATCTGGGAATGCTTTTACATATATGAAGAAATTCTATTAAATAACCAAAGTTGTCATTTTAACCCTTGAAATGTGTACATTTAAGGTTAAGATGCACATTATGTTATTTCAATTTTGTTAGCCTTTTTTAAAGGACATTTTAAGCGGTAAGTTAAAACTTGTCTATATGTTAAATGCGCCCCCCCCCCTCCGGGATCCGCCCTTGAGTTCGAAATTGATTTTTTTACGAATGCAATACTTGCTATATAATTCTGAAAAAAAATATGAAAAATCAAACATTGTTTGTATTACGAAAAATATTCAATGTAAACAAATTTTTTATAACTAGAAAAGTAATAAATAAAAGTATTTATTTTTAAGAAACCCATTTTTAAAAACTTTTAATTTTAATAAATATGAAATTGTTCAAGAAAATAATTTTTAACTTCACTCTCTCCGGGCCACATAGTGGCAACAAGGAGTTATACATTACCCCACGCTAAAGAAAACATTGTTGAAACAGGATGTTTGGTTATTATTAAGGCTTTAAGCTGATTTTATCATGCCTGTTGGAGAGTTCTTTGACATTTTTGGTGGTTTTGGTTCGGTAATTTATAGATGAGCTTCTAAAAACTGTTCGAAAAAGCCAAAATTCTGTACAATTTCATTTTTTTGTTATATTGAAGGCTAGAGCTCCAAAACATTCTGCACAATATATAACACTTCCAATCCAAAATAACAGTAACGATTGTTCTTCTTCTGTGTATTTTAAAGGAACTTTTTGTTAAGTTCCCGACAGAAAAAATTTGCATTCTCTTTAGCAGAGGGATGGTGGTAAACCAATTTTCGCTCGTCTTCGAACGATTGGTATCACGTATTGGAGTCGTTAAAGGCTTTAAAAAAGTATTTTCCGCTAGGTAGTTTCTGAGGATTATCAATAGTTGCGCTTTTACCCACATAAGGGATAGTGGTAACAGCTTTGGTTCATGTTTGAGCTATTTTGATTTGATATATGATCCGTAATACACACAATTGTAAATTAACAGAAAATGTACTACTTTGATTATAATACTTGGTGCGGTTTTTGAAGAAAATGGACCATATATTTCTGATAGCAGAAAATTGTTCATCTAGGTCTCTATTCTCTTTGCTATCGAAACACAAACGAGACTGAGGTAACTCAAACATCATTCGGGGAAAGAAACTCCTGTACGAAAATATTCTGTTTTATATCAATATTGTAAGATTTTCAAGATTCAGCATTATTAAAACACCGATGTAAGCACTAGTTGAAGAGCGTGTCGGATAATTCATCTTGTTCTAAGTCCATATAAGATCGTCACAATCAGAATGATTACCAACAGTTTCATCCAGTAATTCCTTAATTTGCTTTCTTGTTAGAAAACTGGCATTACCTTTATTTCTTCTATTGACACCACTGAACAACGGTTACGACAACACTAACTAATTAGCCAGACCAAGTAAACAATAGCTCAATGTACCTCCATGCAACTTTTCGGCTAACTATTAAGGGAAATCACTTCTCAAAATTGCTTGCCACTAACTGATTTCATTTTTTGCATTATTTTAAAAAGTTTAAGACCTATAAATTCTAAGCCTGGGGTAACGAATTTCTTTTAATCCTAAAATTTCTATGAAAGTTGCAAGTTACGCGCCAACCGAGACCTACATTTTAACTTTACTAAATTAATTTGAATTTGTCATGCTTCCACTCGTTTCTACAAAAATCTATATACAGAAGCTCAGGCCTGGGATATAAGACTTCAAAAATGGAACATTCGCAAAATAAGTAAGACAAAGTGAGGGTTTCATAAAGAAAACATTTTATCAGTACTTAGCCTTTTAGAGGCTAAACATTAAAAAAGTAAACATTTTGCTTCTGGAATTAGTCTTCTATATTTCAACATAATATTGAACAATAGAAGGAAGAAAATAAAAAACCTATCACAGAATATTCAAAAAAAAAGACTTTTATATGAGGTATGTATGTTATCTAAAGGGTTAAAAATATTAACACAGTAAAAACTTAAAATTTCAAAACCATGTTATTTGGACTCAGTTCAAAATACAATTTAGAAAAAAAGAAAACAAATATGTTTTCTATTAAATTAAAATGGAATTTATTTCAAAACTTAAATAAATATCAAAAATATATTGCCTTTAATGAGCTGAGTTATGGTCTACAAATAAAGAGCAACATATTTTAATCTTGTTAAACAAGAAGTTGTAAGATGAAAAACAAAACAAAAATCATACATTTATCTATATTGGTAACTAAAATGGACATTGAACCCATTAATTATGAACCTATCCAAACGAAACGAAAATTTATTTAAATACAGCGATAATCTTAAGCCTCATATAACCATTTCTATCAAAACGAGACTTTATTCATACCTCTTAAACCAAAAAAAAAACAAAAAATTGTACCTCTTACTTAATCCAGTCCAATTTGTTATCCCAAAATGGATAGAGATATGAAACCCGCAGACTTATAAGTATTTCAAACCCAAAGCAATCTCAATATGAAGCTTTAAGTAGTTTTTTTTTGTACCATGGTTCATAATAATATGTCATATAATGTATACACTAATGTAGACAAATATAAAAGATCTAATAAAATCATTCCGCACATTAGATCATACCAAAATTTAAACGCATATTCATTGCCTGCCCACGCGTCTCACTCGAGACACCATCATCCAATCTAAAGAGATTAATTATGGCATAAAAGGGACAGGCCGACACAGAACGTTACAACTATTATAGAGACATATGTACTGCCAGTGTTATCAACGAATAGCGCAGCGCCGCCACCGTTACCGCCATTGCCATCGCTCTTGCTGTCGCCATTTATCCAATCCTTCATCAGTCTTGTATTTTTCACTTATGACTCTAATAGAGCTAGTATTGGTTTTAAATAAAAAAAGCAGAATTTTCGATTTTCACATTAAGCTAGAAATTAAGCTTAATAAGTTTGATTTTGAAGCTTTTTATAAAAATTTTAAGGGCTTGAAAAAGTGTTTCTATTGTCTTAGGAAAATATTGACATTTTTGAGATTATAACTTACACACAAATTTTAATTTTTTACGGTTTAGAGCACTTGTCCCAAAAATTGGCTGTGATTTTGTAAGGTTTGGGACGTATTTTCCAATCTAACAGTTTTTATTTCTACGATTTGATAAATGTACACTAATCAAAGTGTTTGTATTTTTAAGGTTTGAGACATGTCCCAAACTAAATGTATCGATTTATATAGTTTGGGACATCTGTCCTTTTATTTTGAAAGCTTGGTACTATTATTTTAACTTTAACACTACATTTTGTGGGTTTGACACTTTGTCAAAAATATTTCCATTTCGTAATTTTGGGACGTAGCTATGTATGTCCCAATAATACTTAAATAACTTGAGAATCACGATGACAGGCTTTTAACAGGGAGAATTTTTGTATTGTTATTTCGTTGTTTTTTAATTGAATCCTTGCTTTATTGATTTGGATACGTATACCAACCAAATAGTTTATATTTATAACGTTTGGGACATGTCCAAAGCTAAAAGTTTCGAATTAAAAACGTTTGGGACATGTTTTGCCAACAAGTTGTGCACTTATCTTTCAACTAAATAACTTATACTCTGTGGGTTTGAAACTGTTTCAAAGATAAATATTTCAATTTCATAGTTTTATACGTAAGTCACAATAATACTTGCATGACTTAAGAATAACGATGACAGACTTTTAACAGGGAGAATTTATGGAATCTTATTTCGTTATTCTTTAATTTAATCCTTGATTTATCAATTGAAACATGTGTCCCAAACTAACAGTTTTAGGACATGTGTCCCCAACAAAAAGCTTATATTTTTTTAAGTTTGGCACTTATGATTCTTACTAACACTTAAATTTTCTAGCTTTGAGACTTTTTCCCAGCAAATTTTTATATTTCAAAGCTGTGGGACATCTGTCCCAGTCATAATACGAACATAACTCGAGAATCACGACAACAGACTTCTATAAAGAAGAATTTTTGTTATTCCATTGTTCTTTATTGAATACTATTTATTGTTTGGGACATGTATACCAATCTAATTCTAGGGTTTGGGACATTTCCCAAACTAATAGTTTGGAATTATTAACGATTGTGACATGTGTCCCAAACAAAAATATTCTATTTTGTAGGTTTTACACTTATCTTTCAACTAAATAACTTTTATTTTGTGGGTTTGAGACTTTTTCCTCAGCTTAATATTTCAATTTCATAACTTTGAAACCCCTGTCCCAATGGCACTTGAATGACTTAAGAATCACAACAATATACTTCTATTAATGAGAATTACTTATTGTTTTTTATTTAATTTTTAGTTGATGGATAGGGACTTGAATACCTGTCAAATTGTTTCTATGTTTAAGGTTTGGGACATGTCCCAAATTAATAGTTTCGAATTCAAAACATTTGGGGCATGTGTCTATTTTGAAGGTTTGGCACTAATATTTCAACTATGTAACTTACATTTTTTGAGTTTGAGACTTTGTCTCAGTAAAATATTTAAACTTTATAAATATGGACTTCTATCCTAATACTACTTGCCAGACTTTTATCAGGGAGTATGAATTTATTGTTATTTCGTTGGCCTTTAATTAAACCCTCCTCGAGGAGGTCTCAAATCCTTTATCATGACAGCTACTACGTACGACACCTTCATAATATCTAATCATTTAAATGGAGACACGAAAACAAAAAGCTGTGATAATAATTTTAAATTTGATTCGAAAAAAGGCTATAACTTTCATTTTGCGTCATCCTATATGACAGTTCATCCCTCTTCGTCTCCACACCCTTCTATCTATCGCATTTAAACAATAGCAGGAACACCCTTGTTGCATATGCATCTGGGCGAGGGTAAGAAGCTTAAATATACTATATAGCTTCACTTCTATGCGATGTGATGGCAGTTTTGAACGTGAACGTGTCTTATGGCGCCAATGTCAGTCGTTTGCGCGCGCCTCTATACAATAAAATATACAAAACAAAAAACGCTGAACAATTTAAATGGAATTAATCAAAAGCGACGACGAAGACGACGATAGATATTTTTTTGTATTGTTGTTTTACGTTTTGTCTATCGTTTTGTATTCCTTTCTATTATTAATATTTTTTATCATTTTTGAATAAAAACAAATTGCAATTGAATTGCGATTTATGTCAAGAGAAGAGAGCTCAAGAAATAGAATCAATTGGAAAGGATTATTTTCTTTAAATTGCTTTGGTCAACCATTATTGACATCGATATATAATCGATATTGCTGTTATTTCTAACCTCTTTTGAGTTATGACGTTTATGAGTCTTAAATTAGAATTGAATTTCCGCATTGTTATCTTCATCTACATTTGTATAGATACAAAAGTATCTATCTTTTGGTTTTTGCATAATATACATTAAATACATATGAGATAAAATTATGTCATACATTATTTGCAGCTTAGAATTGAGCAAAAGTGATTGACAGTTAAAGACGGCCGACTGGGCACCAACAACCACACCGGGCGATGCCTGTCATCGGACGTGCGTCGCCACTGGCTGTCAACGAACGAACGAACGAACAAACGAGCGACGACGTTATGATCGTCAGAACGTGTTCGATATTCAATCCGACAGCCGCCGCCAACTAAATGACTTGACTTGTGGCCTTCATTTCGCTTTTTAAATTTATTTATCTGCATCTTAATGCACAGGTATTTTTATCTCAATTTCAAACTTAGAATGTAGTACACTCCGGTCTATTCGGGAATTTCTTTATTTTTTTCGAAATATTAAAAATCAATCAATTCTATACTCATAGGCATAAAATATCGTTTAATTTTGAGTGTCCTTTATATGCAAAGGCGGGAGTAACACCTTTTGTTGATCAATAAGAGGGTCATTTTTGACTTTTTTCTGCCCAAGTTGAAGCGATTGACGATGAGGCCACAACTTTTTAATGTTATGCTGTTTTCTATCGCGACTGTCCCATTCACAGATAAAGCAAGAAAATTTCGTGTAGCCTAATTGCAGTCCATCCAAACAGCAGAGGACTTTCAAAACCCCGCAGATTTGCAATTGCTGTTCCTCATATTTTATCCGCAGCAGAACACTTTTTATATTTTCATAAGACTTCTTCATATGAACTGCGTAACCAAAAGGAATGGAAGGTAAAATAAGGTTAAGCTTTTAAGCTTAACTTAGAGCTATCTATGAAAAGTATTCATTCAGTCTGTTTATACTTTATGTTAACGACTACCATCAAACCACTGACATTATTGCAAAACTAAACTTTTCATTTAAAAATATCGCTGGAACCCCTTCCTAAAAGATTCCATTGTTGCAACCTCGAGCCTAGAAGTTCTGCTTTGTTCTTGGGCAATTCAAAGTCCCTAACAAGATCATTTAATTCAGCTTATTTTATCCGGTGTGGCTTTGATGATGTGCTAGATAATTCGTATTCTGACATTAAAGAATACAAGACAAGTCAAAATTAGTTTGAATTATTCCTAATACTTTTTCACTGTAGACCAGTGATTTGTAGAAAATAGTCCAGATCCAAAGTTAACAAGAAAAATTGATAAGAACGGAGGGCTACAAAATTGACCAATTGTGCATGGAATGGTTTTACAGGGCAAGAAGTCAAAAAATTCTAATTTCCGATCCGCTCGTTAGGTCAAAAGCATTGGAATTCGCGGAACAAATTAGGCACACTTATTTGAATACATCTGACTAATGGCTCCAAAAGCATGGGGTGGACTAGCTGATGTAAGGCAAGAAGATGTTGATAAGTTTATGGAGAAAATGTCTTCGTTGTTACTTGGGTACCAATAGGAAGATGTGTTCAACCCAGATGATAGTGGGTTTTTTAGAGCATTACCTGAAAAGAAAAACTGCCAAAACAAAGACTCACGGTTTTACTTCGTGTAAGTATGGCAGGGAAAAAAGAAGAATTACTTGTGGTTGAAAAAGCAGGGCGTCCTCCTGCGTTCAAAAAAGTTGCATTTAGGAACATTCTAATCATTTTTCTACCACCGAACATAATTTCAGTGTGTCGGCCTTTGGATTAAGGAGTAATTCAAAACCTCAAATTTTACTACAAAGAAATAATTTTGAAACAAATTCTTTATAAAATGGGAGATGCAAAAATTGCAACATTACACTTTTTTTCAGAGTTTTTTTTTAGCAACCATACGAAATTATTTAGGCAAAGCCGGATTGAAGAAAAATGAAGGCACTGGTGCAGAATTTCAGCCCGAAGATGATCTTCGACTGGCAACGTAATTAAATGTATTGAAATTGATCCAAGAGCTTGGTATAGAAAATGAACAAAATATGGAAGCGTTTGTAGACCAATATATTCCGACATGAAGATTACAACATTGATATCCCAAGCCTTCAAATCGAATTAAAAAAAAATGGAGAGATTACCATAAGCGAATCAGAAGAAAATAACTACGCAGCTGATTGTAAAATCTAATCCAATCTTACAGCAATGAACTTCAAGTTCTCGAAAACTGAAAGTTTTAATTTAATTAATAATAAACATTCAAACATAAATACTGGACGGCTCCCACAACTGGACGAAAAATCGGGGACCACTAGTTTTCGCTTATGAAAGATTTCACTGTACATGATGGCTACATGATGGTTGCGGAAGCGACATTGACATTTTTAAACAAATTAATTTTATTGTTGTAGAAAAAGTTCAAAATTAAATCAAATTTTGATTTATTTAAGAAAATTTTTTTTTTGTTCTTAATCAAATCTTCTTTCAAAAACACGAACAACTTTCTCTATCTACAATCAAAATGCTAGAAGTCTCCGATCAAAAACAAACTCAGTTTAAAGACAATTATTCCCTTCTTTTGATGTCTACACTTTGACTGAAACTAACCTGATCTCCAATATCAATAGCCCAAAATTATTTCCCTCTTCTTTAAATGTGTATCGTGATGATGATCGGTCTTCCGTTGGCTCTCCTTGCAGAGGAGTCCGTAGCGTAATACAACTCTTCACTAATCTCAATCTCTAACAAGTCTGAAGTTGACTTTTTTCAGTTACAATAAAACTTTTTAAAACTGAAATTTTTACTTCAAACTGACGAAATAATTCACAAGTCCAACTCTGCATTAGGTTTTGTTAAAATATTGTCCACAGAATTTTCAAACCCTTACGTGCCCCGATCGCTTTACATGACGCTTGTCCGACCTCTACTTGAATACGCGTCACTGGTTTGGCATCCCACAAAGATTTATAGACTCTGTGCTTTAATACTTTCCTTGAGAAAATTCTTTGATCTTACCACCTTAACGTGATCGCCACCGTCTTTTAAACCTCAACTTATTACAGGAATTGAGAGAAATTGCTGACATATTGTTGATACATTGGTTTTTTCTTCTGGCTCAGTTGACTGCTCTTTTTTTAATAGTTCCATTTCTTTTAACACCTGAGAAGTCCACGGTTCTTCTAACGAACCTGTGACCCGTAAGCTTCTGTTGGTCAATTCTAATCCAAATTTATTTGATTTCAACATCACCACCTTTAACCTTTTTTGGCCCACTTTCACTCAAGCTATAAGTTTACATTTAAGTAAGTTTTTAAGTTATATTTAAGATTCAATTAAGCGAATTAAATGTCCCTACTAAAATTTAAATTTTAAACTTTAAAATAATGTTTATAAAGGGTGATTTTTTTGAGGTTAGGATTTTCATGCATTAGTATTTGACAGATCACGCGGGATTTCAGACATGGTGTCAAAGAGAAAGATGCTCAGTATGCTTTGACATTTCATCATGAATAGACCTACTAACGAGCAACGCTTGCAAATCATTGAATTTTATTACCAAAATCAGTGTTCGGTTCGAAATGTGTTTCGCGCTTTACGTCCGATTTATGGTCTACATAATCGACCAAGTGAGCAAACAATTAATGCGATTGTGACCAAGTTTCGCACTCAGTTTACTTTATTGGACATTAAACCAACCACACGAATGCGTACAGTGCGTACAGAAGAGAATATTGCGTCTGTTTCTGAGAGTGTTGCTGAAGACCGTGAAATGTCGATTCGTCGCCGTTCGCAGCAATTGGGTTTGTGTTATTCGACCACATGGAAGATTTTACGCAAACATCTTGGTGTAAAACCGTATAAAATACAGCTCGTGCAAGAACTGAAGCCGAACGATCTGCCACAACGTCGAATTTTCAGTGAATGGGCCATAGAAAAGTTGGCAGAAAATCCGCTTTTTTATCGACAAATTTTGTTCAGCGATGAGGCTCGTTTCTGGTTGAATGGCTACGTAAATAAGCAAAATTGCCGCATTTGGAGTGAAGAGCAACCAGAAGCCGTTCAAGAACTGCCCATGCATCCCGAAAAATGCACTGTTTGGTGTGGTTTGTACGCTGGTGGAATCATTGGACCGTATTTTTTCAAAGATGCTGTTGGACGCAACGTTACGGTGAATGGCGATCGCTATCGTTCAATGCTAACAAACTTTTTGTTGCCAAAAATGGAAGAACTGAACTTGGTTGACATGTGGTGTGGCGCTACATGCCACACAGCTCGCGATTCTATGGCCATTTTGAGGGAAAACTTCGGAGAACAATTCATCTCAAGGAATGGACCGGTAAGTTGGCCACCAAGATCATGCGATTTGACGCCTTTAGACTATTTTTTGTGGGGCTACGTCAAGTTTAAAGTCTTCACAAATAAGCCAGCAACTATTCCAGCTTTGGAAGACAACATTTCCGAATAAATTCGGGCTATTCCGGCCGAAATGCTCGAAAAAGTTACCCAAAATTGGACTTTCCGAATGGACCACCTAAGACGCAGCCGCGGTCAACATTTAAATGAAATTATCTTCAAAATGTCATGGACCAATCTAACGTTTCAAATAAAGAATCGAGGAGATTTTGCAAATTGTATGCGTTTTTTTTTTTTTTTTAAATTTCTCAAGCTCTTAAAAAATCACCGTTTATTTCTTTTTTGTGAAAAATAAACCAAGCGGTTACTCTAAAAGTGCACAATCCTTCACTATCTCTTATTAGGGTATAACAAGGTATTTATTTCTATGAAATATTTACCGTAATCATAATCATAATTTGAACTTAAAAAATGTTACTTTTGTGACTCATAGGCCAAACTTAAAAAAACGTATAAATTTCAGTTAAAAAATGTCAAACTCTTGTCTCTGAAACGTACAAACTTAGATCCTATTTCGCTTAAATGAAAATTATCTACGCTTAATTTTTTACCAAGTTCCAATATTAACTTTAAGTGTTTTTTCAACATATGAGATTCTTTTTATTTAGTCTGTTTTTAAGATTAATTGTTTATCTGTTACCGGAGTGACATCTTCTTTGAAGTTGAATACAAATTCGAAAATTAATATACTTTAATGTTTTCTTAGTCAGAAGACCGCAGTATTCTCTTTGATTCTCGAAATCAAAATCTGCGCTGTAATTTTTTGTGACGTATGTGACAAAAGTGATTTTAAACACCAGTGCGAGAATTTGTAAAGAAGGCAAAGGATTGAGATATCATTACAAATCGTTTTTGAATTTCCGAATATTACAATAAAAGGAAAATAAAAAGCTGGTAAAAGATTCTACATTCGTGTAGTACGGCAAAAGACCGAATCTCAGCACTTAAAAGCAACATACATAACTTTTCTGTATTGGAAAACTACATGCCAAGTGATATTAGTATTATTTTGTTTATATTGTAAACCAAAAAGTAGAAATTTAATTTTTAAAAAATTAAGCATTCTATCTATGAACCTGCAGTGTACCAATAAGCATCTATCTTTTCATTGCATAATAACTTATTTGATTTAATATTTTGTTGTTGTCGTTTCGGCAAGGTGCAATAAACACACACGTTTTCACTATTAACTCATATTTTCTATCCTGAAATAATACAAGTTTTTCAAGACTTAGGTTTTTCGTTTAAGAAAAATAAGTTTCAATGTAATAATTGAAATGTAAAATCTGCTACAAAATGAGTGAGGTATTTGTTTCTGTTGTTGTTTTATTAATACATTTTGTGGTACAAAAACAATGTGTTGCAATAATGTTTGTTAGCACTCAAGCATAAGGACCACAACACAATACATTGATATACAGATGTATTTAGGGTATGTGGGAGTAAGGGTTAGGTAGGAAAAATATAATCAATAACTGCAGATGGTTTTTGGCGGTGAGTTCTAACAAAACTCTACTTAACAATTAAATTAAGAAACAACACATTAATTTCTTTCTTCGAACAGATGTTCTGTTAGAATTTAATCTTTTATAGATTAAATGTTCACGGTTTAGCTGAAGGTTCATTCGAGACAAAAGAATTTAGCTCAAATATTCATCCCTCATAAAGATTAAGCTCAAGTCTGGAATTGTATTGTTTATTAACCCTTGAACTAATGGAGTATGTATCATGTTACACCCTCGTAGTTTTACTTAAGTAAAAACATACAAAAATGGTAGTTTTAAGAATTATAACACACTAAAATGTTTACATTGAGAAAAGAAGTACTCATTATGGTCTTTTTGGTTGATTTTCGGAGAATAAGTGGTTTTTAAAAGTTGGTGTTAAACATGTCTTACCAAAGATAACTAAAAGTAAGTATTTTAGAAGTGTTTACTCACTTAGTTATATTCAGAGTTAACATAAATTGGAATTGGAAATTCGTAGCTAATTAATGTCTGTTAACTCACTTTCAACTACCCGCGATAGTACCTGAACTGGAGACTAGGTTCCAACCCCAGTAGAAAGTTGTGGAGTCTAGCACACGAGAGAGGGGGACGAGGTCTTTCCACTAAGACACACCTCTCTCTTCATCCAAACAGCAGCGGACGAATTCCCAAGATAGAGTCATCGGTGGCGTCTACAGTTCCAGTTAGGTTGAACTATTTAATGAACACCTTACAGGCCTACTACAGCATATTCGAAGGTCAGGCCTGTGTAGGATTTAAATCAAGGACCCGATTCTTCAGGTTGAAGGTCGTGCGTCATGGTGACTTCCTGACCACGTAAAGAAAAACTAGTTGCGAAGCACCAACAAGCCCCGAGCAGTGTATTAGCTAAGATAATAACATTGTACTGGGCGACTAGAATGCCAAGCTAGGGACGACTTCTATGTGCAATTATCGGGAAAAACAGTCTGCACAACTACACTTCCGAAAAAAAAATCAGGCTAATCGATTTTGCTGAGGAGACACGTAATGGTAGCCAGACAGTAGACACTAAGGAACTTGTGAAGTTCTTCAGATCTATCTACCGTCAACTATATTGACAATATTGACAATATTGCAATCGACGCTATTCACGCTTCCATCATCAAGGATTTCCGAACTTTCCGAGGAGCTAACATCGAACGTCGAACGGTTACAATCTCACGAGATCGCCAAATCCTACTCCAACTAAATCACAAGTAACCTCTTTCGAAATTCACTGCCCAACACAATATATCAAGAACCAGTGCCAAAATTTTCACGATGCTATCAGAAAAGCCGCCTCTGACGTGCTGAGTTTCAAACAGCCACCATCAAAAAAACCCTTGGTTCATAAACCTAGAACTGATGGCTGCAAAGACGAAAGGGGAAACATCATAGTGGAACCGCAGTCAATGCTGAGGATATAGAAGGACCACTTATGCAGATCGTATAACGGCGACGACGAACCGAATTCTTCGTAAGGTGGGATGATCCATTCAACATGGAAGACGAAAGCCAACAATCCCGTCTTCCTGACTTAGACGAAAACAATCCTTGAATGAAGAGCTTTTCAAAGCAGCTGAAGATAATTTGGTTAGGAGCATGGACCAACTTATCTGCAACATATTTTTATAAGAAAGCATGTACGCTGATGGAACCTCAGTTAGGATTGTCCGTTTCTGAAGAAAGGGGACCCTCTAGACCCCTCACCACCTATAGAGAATCATTTTACTTAACAATCTTCTCTGCCGTAATATCTGAACGTCTGAAGCCCATCGTCAACAATCTGTTAGTTCCTTAGCAGTGTGGTTTTAGGCCAAGAAAATTAACAGTCGATCAAGTTGCGGCATTTTTGGCGACATCGCATATGTGATCATTCACATGCCGAGATATTCAGTCTCCCCGATACGGGCACCATCCATGGATAATGGCACGGGGGGGTGTATCTCGCTTTAACGATACAAGACAGCATTGGGTTTTCGAAGCATTTAATTCCACGCGGTTTTTTAATCCCCATTGAAAAATGCTGTTTTAGTCGGAATTTAATGAGCTTATCATATTTTGTCGTTGCAGTTCCACATCCGAAGGAGAGGGATGTGAGTCTAAAAACGAATATGAAAGGATGAGAGACCTATCAACAGCGCAACAATGTATTGGATTAGAAGTTCCAGACTGAAGATCATCAATAAAAAGGAGAAAGAGTGTTGGAGATAAAACAGAGCCCTGGGGCACACCAGCTTTTATTTTATGGTTTTCAGACTTGAATCCATCCAATACTACTTGTGTCGAACGATCCAAAAGTTAATTACTAATCCAATGAAGGAGGGATTCATAAAAACCGAAAGCACTCATTTTCGATAAGAGAGCCTGATAACAAACCCTATCGAATGGTTTTGAAATATTTCGTGATAAGTTCTTACTTTCTCCGAAGCGATGTAAAGATTTGCTCCACTGTTCGGTGAGATGAACCATGAGATCCCCAGTGGACCTATTGCTTCGAAAGCCGTACTGCTGGTCATTAAGTAGCTTTCGATCTTCATGATATTTCATGTGCTGATAATTAATCAGCGTTTACATGACCTTGGAAAGAAGGGACGTAAGTGCAATCGGTTGGTAGTTAGAGGGTGAGGAAGATTCGCCTTTTTTGGGAATGGAATTTAAATCCTCTCGAGCCGAGACCTGAGAAGTAGGATAGATGAAAAAGCTTACGCAGTGGTTTTGCCAGCGTTGAAGAACACCTCTTCAGAACAATTGCGGGGATACCATCCAGACCAGCGGATTTATTTGTGCTTAGATTTCTGAGGACTCTTGCCGCAGTGCAAGTGCGAAAAAAGATTGGTGACATAGAATCACTATCTCGCGATAGAGGCGGAGTCATAACACTCTCTGGCAGCGTATAATTGGGGGCGCACTGCCTAGCAATGAGACTAGCTTTGTCTAATCATTTACAACGAGCGTAGGAACCGAATAAGAGGAAGAATTCCTCATATTTTTTACAAATGACCAAAAATTTTGACTGCCTTTGGGATATTGCAGTATTTTTTTCCGTATTTTTTGGTCATGTAAAAATTTGGTCCGTCGAATATGGGCGTTGCAGGCCTTCCTGGCTTGTATGAACTTATTCCGGTTTTCTTCAGTTGGATTGGCCTTAACACAACGGAAACTTACGTTCTTGACCCTAATAACCTCTTTACAGCTCGCATCGAACCATGCGTTTTCCTTAGGTCTGATGCTTTTAACCCCGTTCAGTATAAAAGTTTTCATTCCCGGTAGAATAAAACTTGTGATCATATCTGAGCTGGCATCAACGTCATTATCGAGGAAGCTTTCTCATATTGCCAGAGGGTTCTCCTAGGAGCTCTATCTTTAACTGAGGAGTTTTGACACGAGAAATTTGCAGATATAACACAATTTCAGATGTGCCTAGAGGAGATAGAACACTAATAGTGTACTTATAGGGTCTATAGGGTCAAAGGTAAGAAACAGGTCTAGGGTGTTTTCTGCTTCACCTACCACTTCCGATATTTGAGTGGGCTCTTAACCAGCTGAGTCACTTAGATGGCAGGGTCCCATAAAGCGCATGGAAACTAATGCTTCGGCCCGCTAATCGGGTGGCGCGCAAAAATGGAAAGTGACTTCACCCAACTCTAAGTAGGCAACTGAAGACATCTTACATCTACCATTGAATCGAGCTAGATGGAGAAGTTTGTTGTAAGGTCCTAGCTCACACAGGACTGTAGATCCACCTCAAGTAAGTAAGTGAGTTTATAAATAAAACTAATTCAAAAAAAGTAAGTTTACGCCTAAGTGTACCAATTACACAGGTCGACAAAAAAGGCTGAACTAAATGTTAACGTTTTCAAATAATTCAACGGATTGGTATCTTATGGAGGTTAGATACAAAACCAAGAATAATAAAACACTCATTTAGATCGATCACAAGTTCAAAATTGATTGAGATCATAGAAACAGTTAAGATGCTTTTATTTGTTTCTGGTGACTAGTTGTTAGAAAAATGTAAATTTCTATCTTCACAATGTCAATGAAAAATAACTTTCACCTACGTTAAAGCAGAAATGCCTTCACTCATAAGGCACCATATCTCTTTAAAGATTCTAACAACGTGCAACTTATAGTAGATTGTAGTTATTTTTCAAAGAGATTCAAATAAGGTAAGTAGATTGTCGCCTAAAGGGCAAGTTCAAATCGAGCTACAAAACTTATCAACTTACAAATCATAAAAGGATCTTATACATAGAAAAACCACTAAAGCGAAAGTTAGTCAACTATATTTGTTCCTATAAATTTATTTGTATAACTTAACTCAACTATAAGTTCGATTTAGATAAAAAAGCACTTTCCTATTTCCCATTTAACTGATTTAGCTGATAACTGGAACTAAGAAATATCCATTTAAGTCGGTTAAAGATATTAAATATCACGATGACTTAACCACCGACAACGACAGACGGCCTGTAAAAACTCTGTTGCTGCCGTCACCGTCGTCGCCTTCGCCACCACTATTTCTATAGCCACAAACCAAACAAGAAAATAGTATAATAAATTTAAGAAAATAAAAAAAACACCCTTTACTAGCACCGAGAGTAATAAAATTTTCAATTTTTATGTCTTTATTTTTGTTTTCTTCAATTCAATCCATTTCAAGAAAATGAACTCAAGACCGACGAATGTAGGTAGGTAGGTAGGTAGTACCTATCTTTTTTTTACTATACGTGGTGAAACACACAATGGAAATGTACTTCTTTCTTTTTGTAGTGAAAGAAGAAAACTTATGCGTTCATTGCACTTGGAAATAATATAAAATAATATAAAGGGTACAAAAATGTTCTGCATTCAAGTCGAACAAAACGCCAACAACAACAATGATGATGTTGATAACGAAGAGCGACGCGACGAACGTACCGACTGACTGACTGACATAAGCACAGCGACAACCAGCGGCGTGAACGAGAATGAGAACCAAAAAACTCTGGGGGCTGAGGACTGCAAATAGTAGGTTTTTAAGTCTCAAGTCAAGTCAATCTCATCTGTGTCTGTCTTTTTCTGGATCTGCAGAGCACACAAAAGAGGTTCACTATTGGAAGATTGGTGATGGAGGTATGTGCCCTGTCACCCTGATGCAATATACTGCATTTAGTAGAGTAGAATGAACGCAGCAGTATATCCATCAGAAGATACTATGAGTATATTTTTGCTACAATTGACAGTGCTGTGGAGAAATTTTGTTACTTTTTCATTGGAATTTTGATAAAATTTTAGTGGAATGTTTCGCATGGCGATGGCGATAGTAAAGTGTTTATTATTATAAACTTATGCATTTAAATTTAATTTAACAAATTACTTTAAACATTTAACTTGTATGAACAAATATTTTACTTCCAAATTAACCCATTTTAAAAAAAAACTTACATTTTAAATGAATAATTAGTTTTACGTTTCATTGACAAAATTAGCGATACTAGAGCCATTTCGTCGCGTTCAGAAAGGAAACCAGGGCTTTGATTTTCATCTCTGAAAGTTTATGAAGATCTTTTAGGAATGTCCTTTTGAAGCTTATAACCAGGGATAGGATTTTACTAACTTTGAATTCGACTTTGGACAAACATATTTCAAGCCCTGGTGTTTGCAAATATATGTATTTTATTTTGCATTTTTATACCATAAATGACTTTTTTGTCTTTCTTCACCATTGTTGCCTTTTTTTGCCTTTGTTGCTTTTTTATTAAATTTTGTAAAGAAATATCTAATTATTGGTTTAGAATCAAAAGAAATGCGAACTTTTTCGCATACCGTTAAGAATCTTTAGTTTAAACCCCAGCTTTTTGACGATTCGATGCGATTGTTGTGGCCCGATGAGCTTAAGAGAGAATAGGTTTTGTTGTTTGTAACAGACGCTGCACCGTACAGTGGCAAAACTCTGCAAGGGTTGTACACGCATATTTTTCACGTAACTTGCGTCGCTTACGAAGTAAACAGAGTTTTTGAAAGCATACGCAATCAAAAGTTTACACCTACGTGTCTTGAACTTGAAAAAAGTATTTCTGAAGACTCCGACTCGGGTTGATATCTTTAAGGATATGGAACCTGAATTAACACTGCTACCTCAACCCGTAAATTTGTTTGAAACTGAATTTGAAGTCGTATTTTTGAATTTCCATAACTCGCTGGGATATTTGGTTAGAGGCAGCAGCATATTATGCGGTCTATTTTGCTCGGATCAAAAAATTCGTCAGCGCTCTCGAAAAAGATGCAAGCTGTGTTGCATATGCAAAAAAATGATTGAAGATAAAGAACTGCAAGTGTAGCTGGCGTACATTAAAGTCAATTTTATGTTTTACTCGATCCGAAAAGCATATTTTCAAAGACTTACAAAAAACAGGTATATTTGAGAGTCTGTACCTACTTAAAATCTAAAATAACAATTTTCTCAACAAGGCACATCAATTGGAGAAGTGCTGCCTTTTTTGCATAACATTGAAGAAAATTTAAAAAAAGCAAAAGGGCCCATTGCAGAGGAAGTCTTGAAGAAGTTTACTGAAGCTTTCAATATAAACACAGATGAATTTTGTAATAAACGGCGAAGTGGATTCCAAACTTCCAAGAAACATTGAAATTTTGAAAGTTTTAGATGGAATCCACTCGTTTCAGCTGTTGAGAGATCATTTAGCTCCTTCACAGCCTTTCTTAAAGACAACCGAAGAAGAGTGCTGCCTGAGAACTTTAAAAAACTCTATAATTAAATGTATTTGTGTTTATTTTCCTAGTATTTTTTAATAAATACCTTTTGTTGGCCTTTTTAAGTGTTTGGTTTTGCCTTTTGTTAAAATTTTTACGTCAACAAAATTCTAACCAAATTAGGGCATCTAGAGAGAAATTGAATCACAGTTTTCCTTGCATGTTGATCTCTCAAGCTACAGTGAGCTATGAAGGGCCGAATTTTACTATTATTCATCAGCTATTTTCTATTTTCATCAGCCCGTTCCTTTCTATCACTATGACTTGGAACTCAAATAAGAGTGACACGTAGGCCGAATTGATAGCTATAATAGCCGCTTGGCTGTCAGTGCAGATAGCCGTGTTTCTATTTTGGTTTAAATTTGATTTGTGACTTTAAAATCTTTACAGAGGTTCAGGAGAGGTGGCAGTACTCGGTGCCTGTCGCAAAATATACGCTGGAATCAGTTTGTTAGTGTTTCCATGCCCATTGATTCTTTAAGCTTTGGTTGCTACACGATGCTTAATATTTAATGTGAGTCTACTGGTAGTACTCGTAGCGTGGTGGTTTGTGTGTAGGGCTGTTACGCCAGAGGTTTTCACGGGTACTGCCTCTTGCGAGGAATTGACAAATTCTCTAAGAGTAATTTTTGTCAAGAAAAGTGCTTTCTTAAATCAACCGTTCGGAATCGGCTTAAAACTGCAGGTGTCCTCCATTCCTGCTTTACTCACACACAGGAATGGTTGAGAGTTTTAAGTCAATAGGCCCTAGTTCTCAATGGATTGTTGCGCCATCTAATTTATTTTATTTATAGACGTCTACTTACAGGAGGTGCAGAATAATATTTTAAACATTTGTTGAGCAGGTTCAAGGTCCCTGTGGTGCCGACACTAGCTATTCTTTGAACCTTCCTTTAGTTTCTCGAAATTGTATTTTGGTCACCACACAATCGGTAACATAAAATAGGAAGTACAACGGCTGTGTAACGTCGACAAAACCATCTTCGACTGATGACCTCACTTTTTACTGAAAGTTGTCCTACAGTCTTAAAAGGCAATGCAGGCCTTCTAAACCCATTCTTCAAAGGTTACTTTCCAGTTTAGTTTCGGATCTATTATGACTCTTAGCTATTTGTGCTAGAGGATAAATCCATATGATATGACCTCCAAAATAACTTACGGCAACAAAGAATAACGTTTTTGACGTCTGGTGTTGGTTTTAGATAAATGAAATCAAAAGAGTTTTTAACAAATAAAATCCTACCAAATATTCAAGTAAGATTGTTAAAAAAAATAATTCGACATAAATATCTGAAGTTAAGTATTACAGTACACGTATTATAAATACAAACTCTTCACTGCAGATAAACGCAAAAGATGAAAAAATTAGGGATGGAATTATGAAGTTTGCACTAATCCTGAATATAAATTTTGGTACAGTTAATAACTCTCAAAGGCATGTTCGTAGAGTATGAGACATAAGTATTCTGTTTGTTGTTTAACATTTTTCATTTTTCAATAAGAGCTAACACTTTTTACTGTTTGACTGTTTGTATCGTGTTGGTGTCATAGAAAGCTATGTAATTTCTCCTAACACAAAGCGTTTTTGAAGTAGAAACATAGGGTCTCTTTGATGTCTAATTTTAGTAACCTTCTTACTATCTTTTTTATTACCAAATAAACCTTAGCTATTTAATTGTACCGAAATAAGCATATTCTGTAATATTTGTTTATTATTTTTTAAAAAGTTAGTGTCAACAAATAGAACCTCGTCGGTTGCACGCGAAGATCTATAAAAAGTTAGACCATATTCCACGAACGAACCCCTTTCATCCAAACCAAATTTAACATTTAAAATTGTCCACTTTATTTAATTAAAGACAGTCTTAATTTCCCAACATTATTTAAAAATTTGTTGTAAGATATCCTGAAAAATGTTTAATTTTATAAACTTTTTAAAAATAAACACAGGGCTACTGAAGATCGTTTTTTTGGCAATGAAATCCCAAAAAAAAAACAGACTTGAAATTTATTTTATCTCATGAAAAACACATTTAAAAAAATTGTATTTATTTTATTTTCAAGTTTTTTTGCATTAAAATTGTATCTATGTATTTCTATATTTTATTATTTTCTATAAATTTGGATTCTCTAATTTTTGTATGTTTATCTATTTTTTTTTCGCACAGTACAGTACAATAAATTTTATTTACTGAAGTACTTTTTGTGCTTTTCGTTCTATTTTATTATTTGTTTTTTTTTTCTTCGTGTTTTTTTTTTATTGCCTGTCCGCTCCTTTTCATTTCATTTCATTGCAACTCGTTTTGTTAATTGGCAAACAAGCTTTCAGCCTTAAGGATATTTTATAGGAAGTGTAGGTGGATGATTTTTCTTCACTTTTTTTTGTAAATTTTATTTCTTGTTATTTTTAAGGAACATGAATACTTCTTCTCACAGAAGTTTTGAACAGGAAGTTTATTCAATTGAATATAAGAGACAAAGGGAATGTGTTAATATACATTTTGAACATTTTATTTTTGAAAAGTAATGAAAAATTCAAAAATGGAAACTTTGAAATTCCTTGGAGCAAATTGATGATGATGCTTTTCTTATTTTGAACAACAAGGACAGTTTTGTCTTTGATTAAGATAGAGTGCTTTATTTAAAAGCTAGCTTTATACTTGCAGTAAATAACTCCTCAAAGGACATAAAATAAGTTTGACATAGAATATTTAATGGACAAAACTTGTCATATTTAGTTTTAGATATAAACTCAAAAAAAAAAATTAAAATTAATAAATAAATAAAATGTAAGAAATGTTGAATTGAATTTTCCTACCTGCTTTTAGTTGAAGAAATTGAATTCTTAAAGTTCATATTATACATGTAAAAACAACTATTGAATATCACTTAAGCTGGACAATAGTTTAAAATTTGCAAAATCATTAAAGACATAACAGATCATAAATTTAAAGCCATCATTTTTTTTTTATAAATATTGTACTTTGGGATTTTGTTTCATTCAAGTATTAATATTGTCTCACTTCACCTTCCGTATTTTCTCACAAAAACTTTCAAAGTTTGAGAAATTTTACAAATATACAAAAATATTAATCAAAATTTCGAAGTTGCTAAATTCTGAAATAGGAAAATATTCTTAGAGTTCTTATGTTAAGAAATTTTAGTTTTTAAATTGAATAAAAGTTTGAAATTATCAGATTTTTACGACGAAAGTTTTTGTACCAAAAACTATTTTTAACCCGATAAAAGGTATGACCGAAAAATTCAAATTTTTGAAACAATGATTTTTGTGTGCAGAAATATATATTTTAAAAATAGCCGAACGTTTTATTTAATTTTAATAAAATTCAGCTTTTTTGAAGGATTCAAAAAATTAATTAGGGTTGTGCAGGAATTTCAATTGTTTGTTTAATAAGGTACCAAATTTCCGACAGCTTTTTGAATATTTGTGCTTGAAAACATTTCAAATACCGACCAATTCTAAAAATGTTAATAATTTTGGAAATAAAAGAATTTCTGTAGGTACTTAAACAAATTAAATTATCAAAATTAAAATTTTGAAAAAGAAACATCAAAACTAATTCTGAATGAATGTTAACTAAATAATTTCACATAAAAGAAGACTTGAGCTTTTATATGTAGATACTTAAAACAAAAATAACGTCACATCTATTTGCTCTCTGAAACTAGACTATCTGGAAGATTTTAACCCTTTTTTTAAAGCCTTAATATGTTAAGAAATGACTCTGGCAAAGGAACAGACAGTTTTTTTTTTTATTGGATCTAATAGTTCAAACTTTGGCATTTAAATCGGAAGCATTTATATTCTTTTAGAAGTGGGACAGCCTTTAACTAGAGAACTTGTTAACTTTTATACACTTAATAATAGTTACGATGCTATTATAATTGGTGAAGGTCTTAATGCTCGTCACGCTGCATGAGGAGATAGTGTCCATAAAAGTAATGGTAATCTTTAAACAATTGGTTTAGCAACGGCCAATACTTGAATTTTGAACTCAGTCTTTCAGACACACCGTCTTTTTTAAGATAGGGCTCTTGGTTAGACTTTTTCATCTATCACGTTATGTGAACAACCCGTTGTAAAACTTTTGCCACACTCTCTGATCATTATCGAGTCCCTTTTAAAGTAGTTCTAGAAGACTTTTCTACTACCTTGTTGCCTTTACCTACTTACAGAAGCTTCCGAAATACAGATTTGCAAGAATTTCAATCAAGTCTTAGTGTTACTTTATTCTCTCTTATGTTACCAAACGAGAATAACATACCTAGCCCACAAGTCGATAGTCTTATTAACAACTTAAACTTAGCAATAGTTTCAAACGTTGAAAGTCATTCCAATGTAAACAATGTGAAAAATCACATATTGGGTATTTCAGATTTGACTAAAAAGGGTAGAAATTTAGAAAGATTTGGTTAAAACAACTCCAGAAACTCCATCTGTGATACTGTAATCTTCATTACAAAATTCAATGTATTAGTATACATTAGGTAAATGTAATCCTGGATCTCAATAATTGCTTTGAGTCAAGTTTAAAAAAATAGGTCAACATCTATTTTTATAGGATCTGAACATTCTTATGGTAAACTCAGGTGTTCCTCAGGGATCGATACTGGGGCCATTGTTGTTAAAAAAAAAAGTCTGCAAGACTTTCGTCTTTCAAAAAGCATTTCCGATGAACCTGGATCTTTGCATTATACTGATGACACAATTATATTGACAAGCAACGCTCGACCAATCTTAGCTCTTAACAAAATTGATTTGTTTTAGAAACGGAAGTGGCAAAGAACATTATCTAGCGGTGAAAGCGAGCAAATCATTTAGTATCTAGGAATAAATTTTCAAGACCAAAAAGAAATAATAAAGGGTTTTTCAATTGGCGCAGGTAGATTTTGGTGCCCGGTGGCTGCCATTTTGTTTTGGTGACATCTGCCAAACCTTTTGTTTATTATTTAGTTGTTCATGCCAAATTATCATGACAAGTTACATATTTGAACAGCACGTTCAAACGATAAGATTTTATTATCAAAATGAGTGTTCGTTAACGCAAACGCTGCGTGCATTGCGCTCATTTAATGTTAGACGTGGTGGCCCTTCACAGACTTTGAGACGACCGGTTAAATAAACATCAGCCAACACCAGTACGTTCAAGGAACGTACGTGAAAGTGTACAGCAGGACCCAAGGTACAAGAACTCGGCCTTTCGCAGACTTCCACTTGGCGAATTTTACGTCGGGACTTGGGCCTTCACCCGTACAAGATCCAACTGGCCAAGGAGCTCCAAGTTCATGACAATAGACAATGTCGTTTGTTCGCTGACTGGGCTTCGAATCGTTTGGAAAAGAACCCCAATTTCGGCGCATTTTTGGATGAAAGGCTTTGCTAACAAGCAAAATTAAAGTATATGTGACGACACCAACCCAAGCGAGGTTCACCTGGTGATAATGCATCCCCAAAAAGTTACCGTTTGGTGTGGATTTTGAGCCGGCGGCGTTATTGGTTACTACTTTTTTAAAAACGACGTTAGTGAGGTGGTCACCGTCTACAGCGAGCGCTACATAACGACGGTAACTAATTTCTTATAGCCCAAATTGAACCATAAAGACGGCGCTACGTGCCACACAGCAAACGCTATGAACGTCATTTTGCATGAACGTTTTGAGGGTAAGGTTATCTCTAGCAAGGGTGAGGTGAATTGGTCACTAAGGTCATGCGATTTGTTTGGGGTTTCTTGGAGTCACAGGTCTATACAAATAAACCACAAACGACTGGTGCCCTAAAGGTGGACATAACACACAAATTCAGTTGGATATATGCAGAAAATTAATTGAAAGTTAGATGCGTGTAACCGTAAGAAGCCGAGGAGGGCTTTTGAATGATGTCATATTCCATACTTGCACCTTTCAAAAAAAAAAAAAATTATTTTGTCAATACCTCACACACAGGTTGTTTTATTCCATTTTAACATCTACCCGCCCTTATTAAAAACCCCTTTAGAAGAACTCAAGCCGGTCAATCACCAGCAAAGACTTATCTTCAATGATTGATCATCTCCATCGATGAGGCCCATTTTCACCCCGAGGCGACTTTAATAAGCCAAATTGTTGCACTTTAGGCTCGAAAAACAAAAAACGATAGTTGAAAAGCTTGGGACTGGACCTTATTTATTCAAAAATGAAGCTGAAACTATTATTACGGTGATAGCTCTACCACCTTATGATTACTTATTTTTCATAATTGCAAGTGGAAGATACTGGTGTGGGCGATGTTTTCAACAAGACAACCATTGCACTAGCTCTAGTTGCCACACAAACAGCAAACATTTTTTCTTTCAGGCCACGTGAAAGATAAGGTACATGCCAATACTTTAAGACCGATTTCACACCTATAAGATGGAAAGAGTGAAGTTATCAAAAACATTTTACCGTATCGTGGCCACCACTGATATCCTCAAGGAAGAATTTAAAATCAAGAAATGCCAGTGTACGTTAGTCTTGAATATGAAAATTGGAGGGGAAGACATTCGCGATGTGCGGGTAAAAAAAGTGTATCTATTCTTGACAGTACATCAAAAATTCAGCTCAAGGTTAAACTGATAAGCATTTTTGGAAGTGCAAGGATACCGGCTGAATATTTTGATGGGGAAAGTCACCTAGTTAATTAGACAAAACATTGATTAAGAAAATGTCGTTAACACAACGAAAGGTACAAAACGGTGCGATATTCAAGCGAGCTAAATGTTTCATTTATAGGTTCACCTTCTAAGCAAGGATCATCCACCCATATTTCATCTCTACCAACTTAACCCCCAATTTTCCATCAAACATTTAACCGCAAGACTGCGTGAAAAACAACATAATTTTTGTGACGAACTTTTTAAAAATAACCTAAAAAATCTACTTTTAGAAAAGTATATTTTAATTGCATTTTCTCAAAAAACCTCAGTGGTCTGTAGTCAGATTTTTGTACACTTTACGCGCCCTTCACATTCATCTAAAAGCCTTAGAAGCTACTAGCTTTTAAGTATTGGACTGTACATTATGTGTTTAAAGTAAATAATAATAATAAACATTTAGACTAATTTTTAAAGATCTAAAAAGTTACTTCAAAAGCAATAACAATTTTTTATTTGTGTATAGCACAATGAATTATTTCATTTATGTCAAAGCCTGACATACAAGCAGATTTGACACACCCACTATTTTCATCCTCTCTTTAAGAATTCGAGTTCAAAAGTTATAACCCAACTCAAAGTGCCGTCTCAAGTTATTGGTGTACACACAATAAGTTATTTTCTTTGAAGTTATGGCTATAAAAAGCAAGCTTCAAATCAAAACCAAACACCTTAGAAAATTGCATGTAAATATTTTTTTATTTTAACAGCTTTTTCAAAGACTCAACAAAAACCCCTTATCCATAAATTCTCTCTCGTTTTTATGAGCTTTTTTACGCCTTCAGATATTTCTACATGCATCTCTTTGAAACTTGAATAAAGAAAAAAAAAGGTGTAAGTAAAGTACTTAAGACTAAGTATGGTAAGTGCTCTAACATAAATGTTCTTGAAACCATAAAATCAAATCAAAGGAAATTCATATCCATCAGCATTTAACTTTTAACTTCCTTCTATTTGTTTTATGGCAAAGCATAAGGAAATTTCTGTATGTACATTCTTGTTGGCATATTCACTAAGTGGTTTTATTTTTCTTAAACTTTTTCCTAAGGGAATTTTAAGACAGACCTACTATATTTTTTTTTTTTTGCAAACACTCACTGAAACGAGACTAATGTAGGTATAATGTACTATCCCATCTCAAAACTCCAGATTTTAAAATGATACTTTTTTGTTCTTTTTTTCATGACACTAGTTATCCATTAGAGTTGGTGTATGTCCATCAAAACGAAAAAAATTGTACAACTTTACCATTCTATTGTTCGTAGTATCCTTAACAGGACATGAACCTCCTTTTATTTCAAATTGTCTGTTATGCGTTCTTGCGTATGAGGGCATCAGGCAAAGTGAAAGAATGACTATTTTAACTTTTTTTTTTGGTTTTTAAAAGCTTTTTTCCAACTCATAACATAGTTTCATGAAGAATCCCACACTATTTGGCCAAAAGCAGAACTTGTGCTATTTCCTTTTTCCGTCGTCGTCGTGGTAGTCGTCTTCGTCATTAAATCTCTTGGTTCTTTTTTTGTTTTTCTATAAATTTCCCCCCTATGGCGATTCTGGCAGAATAACCATACCTTTGTTCTGTCTTGATAAATTTTGCCATCATCTTCATCATCATCAGCAACACCATCATTGGCACAGACTATCCCTACCATCCAATCTTTGTGTCTGTCTGTCTTATCATAGACCGGAAGGGAAACATCTTAAAACGTCTTTTCTTGGGCGACGAGTAGAACTAAACTATCATAAAATTATGAACAAGGCCTACTTGCTTGATCATCGAAGTGCAAGCATTAAAAATC
The DNA here is from genome assembly GCF_945859685.1 of Eupeodes corollae. Lineage (NCBI taxonomy): Eukaryota > Metazoa > Arthropoda > Insecta > Diptera > Syrphidae > Eupeodes > Eupeodes corollae. Next base: position 271,190,420 of record NC_079147.1, read on the forward strand.
ATCACACAGCAGTAGCAAGTAGCAACTTGCAACTAGCAAAGACAGGAGCACCACAAGCGGCACCTCCTCCATCATCATCATTTTCATCATCTTCGTCGTCGTCGTCTTCAACATCATGCAATAGAGATCTTAATCTTTCTTCCTTGTGATGCACCCCTGTTACATTCTATTCTATAGATGTTACAATCACGATGATGACGATGATACTCTTGTTCAGAAAACGCACAACATTCACACGTCACAACCAGAACCAGAAACAAGAAACAGAACCCGAACCCGAAGAACCCAGAAACTGAAAATGAAACCTAAAGACAGCCATCATAAACTCTTAATCATATACATACAGTCGTAGATACTTTCATATATGTATCTAGTTAAACTTCTATGCCGGTCTTGTTGTAAGAATGTTTTTTTTCCTTCTGTTATTAATTGTTTTTCTGTAACTCTCTTGAGTGTTTGACAAACTTGGAAATAGGCCTCGAAGCAAGTAACAAGGAGTTACCCATCAGTTTAAGTTACATATGGATGAATTTCACAACTAAATTTGTTGATTCGGTAAAAATATTTATAATATATTAGCAAGAAGCAACTATTTTCGACAAAAAAGTAATGATGTGTCACATACGTAACGTAACTTTTTTATCAGATGAAAGGTTCTTGGAAGTAAGAAGTATACAGTTACATATATGTATCTCCTGAATACAACGTAAGATTAGTTTGAGAATTTTATTTAACCTTAAAGGATGTGTCACGAACGTCACAAATTAACTATAAAATTTAATGGAAAAATAAAAATGAACACAGTTTTTGAAAGATACATTTTGAAAGCAGAAGTTACTTATCAAAATGTCTATATTTATTCTTAGCAAGTAACAACAATTTTCATTAATACAGTAATAACACAATATTCAACTTGGTCACAAAAATTTACATACTTCAAAACAAGAACAATATTAAGATCACCAAAAAATTCATTGATTTTGAAAATAATGAAATAAGATAGAAGTGCAAAAACGATTGTGTCACAAATGTAACACCGACAAAATAAGCTTTACCAACAGTGATATCACTGACACACTCGTTATTTTTTATTTTTGAAAGAACATATTGAGATTAAAGATAAAAATGAATAAGTGAGAATAGTTTAAGGTTTTTGTCACAAACGTAACACAAACAAAATTAAATAATCGGACCCTAATAACCATGATGCAATTGTCACTAAAAATATTGAGATGCAACGAATTGAAAAACAGAATAAATATTGAGATCCAACAAATTGAAAAATTCGATAAATATTTTGTCAAAAACGTAACAAGTTCGTATTTCTCGTAGACTGCTATTATCGAAATTTTGTTTTGACCAAGCGTGGAAATGGACGAGTCCCCGAATTTTATTATAATGGAAAAAGGACATTATCGTTCGGTGATTTGATTTTTGTTTTTAGAAGGGAAATCGCGAAGCGAAATTAAAATACACTTGGTTGCTTTTCTTCTTTGATTGTGACAGTCAAAAACTTGTATTGATGAGCTACGTTCAGGTGCTACGAAAACGGCTACTACGGAAGATAACGTAACAAAAATCCACGATCTCAGAAATATAGGTCCGTTGGTACACGCCAGAATCCAAGAAACAGTCGAAACAATGGTAAACGTGTTCTGAAAAAGGCGAAGGTCGCTGCATCGCATCGGCTGCAAAGGTAATAACTACTGTTTTTTGGGATTTACAAGGTGTGATCTACATTCTCACAATGGTTCGGTAGCCTATGCGGATGATTTGGTTCTATAGGTGTCAGGAAAGTACACCTCTGTGATTAGCGAAATCACGGATTCAGCTTTGAAGAAAGTTAGCAGCTGGGCCACGAGTTGTGGACTAGGAGTTAACCAAAGTAAAACTGACTGTTGCTCCTTACCACTAAAACTAAAGTACCGCCCTTCACGCTACCTCGACTCAACGATCAAATCCTATCAATGTCTTCCAGTGCAAAATATCGACCCTAAACTAAATATTGAAGTACGGGTTAAGCAGGCCTGTGTTGCCTTCTAAACCTGCAGCAAAACTTTCGGCAATAAGGGGGGCCTTCAGTCGAAGATGATTTTATGGACGTACACAGCCGTAGACCAATCTTAACATATTGGTCGATTGTATGGTGGCCTGCTCTTAGCAAAGCCTATAATATTGATAAGCTAAAGAAGGTTCCGAGAACAGCTTGCGTGGGCACCACAGGAGCCATGAGTACTTGCCCAACGGACGCCTTAAACGATATTTTGGATCTTCTACCAATCGACCTTTTCATTAAATACATAGTTTCCTGCAGCGCTATTAGGCTGAAGGAATCAAACAACTGGTTGTCAAAACCTTATGGTCACAGCAACACAACGAAATTGATTCCCTCAGATATTATCTCAGTATACACTGACTACTGCACTCCTACTTTGAGCCTTAGTAAGGGTTTTAAGGTTATTTTCCCATCCAGAGAAGATTGGGAGGATGACATCGTGTCGATAGGTTTCGACACAACCATCTTTACGGACGGCTCAAAGATGGAGTGCGGAGTTGATTCTGGGATCTTTTTTGAGTCCCTAAATGTAGCTAAATCCTGCTTGCAATAAGGGATGCATGTAAGATACTTAAACATAGCCCAAACCAAAACCGAAATGCGGCTACTTCACAGACAGTCAGGCAGCTGTCAAAGTCATTAACTCGGCCACATCCTCATCTAAATTGGTCCAGCAATGTCGCGATGAGCTTGCGAACCTGAATATTAAATTCGGTGTCACCCTGATCTGGGCTCCGGGCCATAGTGGTATCGTGGGAAATGACCGAGCTGACGAGCAAGCCAAGCAAGGATCGGCCCTTCATAGCTCACTTCCGGAAATGGTTAACATTCCTCTTGGTGCTATGAAGGGTAAAATCTTTTCTATCTATCAAACTGAATCAAACCGAAGGTGGAGCAATTTACCCAATTGCATTATATCTAGGAACATATGGCCCACCTATAATAAAACCCGTACAAACGATCTTCTATGCAGGCCAAGGCAAGACATAGCCAGGATTGTTGTGGTTTGTACCGGACATTGGCCTATAGGAGTTCATGCGGAGAAGTTGGGTATCTCCTATAACACCTTTTGCCGTAGTTGTAGTGACCAAAGAGAAAGTGAAACGATAATCCATTTCCTCTGCAAATATCCTGCTTTGGCAAACACTAGAATGTAATGCTTGGGAAAAGCATTCTTTCACGAGCTTGATAAGCTATCTGAGACAAAGATTAGATACCTAATCTGTTTTCTCAATGCGACAAAATGGCTCTAACTTAATCGCTATAAAGCTTCTCTATAAATCATTCCCTTTCTATCACAGGTCAAACAAGTTTTGGTATCAAAACGGCCATTTCTACCTACCTTGGTTAGAAAAGGTTGGTTCAATCGCCTCGAAATCACTAAAGATTGCAATTTTTTTCGAAATTGAACAAAACGATGGATATCAAAAATCAACTAATTGAAAAGGCGAAGTCCATTTTTTTAATCTGCCAAATGGAACACCTAACTATGCAATTTTTTGAGAAACGGGGGTTGGAAAACTGTTTACCAACACCCTTAAGATGCAGGCCGACTACATCTATAAAGTTGCTTCACATTCAGATGCTCGTTTGGCAAAGAAAATGCACCTTTATCAAATGCGGAATAAGGACTGGTGGGTTGCAAAATGGCAAAATATTGGCGATAGCTGTGGGAAAGTCCAATTTGATTTGAATAACTTGGCTCAACTAAAGGAGCAAAGCACGAAGGCTTTGTTAGAAAAAAATTAGTAGCAGAGGCTGAGCAATCTGAGAGCGGAATTATTTACTCGAAACTAAATCATAACCTTTTAAGCAATAATAGTTTTGAAAACACATTCAACTTATATTGTTTAAATTAATTTTGAAGATTGTATGAACAATTGATGACATTTTTCGTTGAGGTTGTGTCAAATTAGTAACAACGAAGAATCTTTTCATACGATTTTACTCAAAACCATTGCATCTGTTTAAAAAGCATTTCAGGAAAAACTAATCATCTGTTGATGAAAAATTATGTAATGAAATTCTCCTTATAAATATACAAATACAAAAAATATGACATCTTTCTCTAGAAGCTGTTGCTAGCTATAGATGTCTCTTGCGGCGAGAAGATGTCATTGAACCTCCCAATGGTGAACAAACTACAAAAATCGTCATCATTCATCTCTCTTCCGCCGCGTCGCGTCGTAGTATAGCCAACTCAAGTTAGGTCCAGGCAGGGTGCCCCATCACCATGCCACACCACACCACACAATTGTCTACATCAACACATTGGGTATAGCTAGTGTGAGTGTTATGAATTGTGATGCTCCCGAGTGCCAGTGGTGTATAGTTTTAGGTCGACTCGACTCGACTACTAGGCCTGGGTTTTATAGCCTCAGAAGTTGTCATCGCACCAGAGTCGCATGTGATATGGGAACGTAAGTGTTATGGGTGTCGGTCGGACGGGCTGGGCCGGGCGGTACGGTTCGGTTGTTGGGTTGTTAAGAATAGTTCTTGTATATTCTAGTGAGAGCTGGAGAACAGCAAATGGAATAATTTCCATCCAGATTCATCTGTCATTCAGTAGGAGTATGTTTTATTATGTTGTTGTATCTGTAGCTGTTGAATCTATCTGTGTCTCATTTTATTCTTGGGATGTTGCAATCTGTCTGTCTGTTTGCCGGTCGTTGGTCTATTCTCCAGAATATAAAAGTCACAAAAATATGGAAAAACAAAATAACAGCAAACAACGTTTTAAAAAATACAAATGAAAACAAAAATTATATAACAACGCGCTTCGTGTCATTGTATGGCAATGCTGTGCATCAAACTCGTGTTTATGTACAGGTATGGTCAAAGCAATAGGAACACTTTAAAAAAGTAAACAAATTTGCTAAGATTTTTAATACGGGGTGGATTTCGAATTTATTTCTAAGTTTTTTTGTATCCATAAATAAGATTGCGTCATACAAATGGAAAAAAAACTCAAGAAACTAAAAGATTTCCGTTTAAAATTACTTTCAGAAACAGACAAACTTTTATTGGAAAATTAAAAGGTGAACTATTTATGCTCTACATAAATTAATCATATATTTTATTAAGTTAGTAGGTCTGTGTAAATTGTATTTTATTGAATAGGTATACATTTATAATTTGTTAAAAAATTGCACTTCTAATTATAATAAAAATATGAATTGATATTTCAAAAGCATTTGATAGGGTTTGGCATCAGGCTCTCTTATCGAAAATGCGTGCTTTCGGTTTGCATGAATCCCTCCTTCATTGGATTAGTAATTACCTTTCGAATCGTTCAATACAAGTTGTATTGGATGGATTCAAGTCTGAAACCCATAATATAAATGCTGGTGTGCCCCAGGGCTCTGTTCTATCTCCAACACTCTTTCTCATTTTTATTAATGATCTCCTGTCTGCAACATCTAATCCAATACATTGTTTCGCTGACGATAGTACTCTTAGCTTTTCATATTCGTTTTCAGATTCACACCCCTCTTCTTCGGATGTGGAACTGCAACGACAAAATATGATAAGCTCATTAAATTCCGACCTAAACAGCATTGTACAATGGGGAATAAGAAACCGCGTGGAATTTAATGCTTCGAAAACGCAATGCTGTCTTGTATCGTTAAAGCGAAATATACCCCCGCTGCCATTATCCATAAATGGCACTTGCATCGAGGAAACTGAACATCTGGATATTCTTGGTATGTGTATCACCAACCACCTTTTGTGGAACGATCACATACGCGATGTCGCCAAAAATGCAGCAAGATGTCTGGGTTTTCTAAGGCGATGCAAGAAGTTTTTCTCCCCCTCTGATCTGGCTGTTATTTACAAGTCTTATATACGTCCAAAGCTTGAGTATAACTCCCATATCTGGGCTGGTGCTCCTGCAACTTACTTAAGCCTCTTGGATAGTATTGAACGTAGAGCATTTAGATTGATTGGTGATATTACCATCATAAGATCATTTACGTCACTAGAACATCGTCGAAATGTTTCTTGTTTCACCCTGTTTTACCGTTATTTTAATGGTTTATGCTCTAGAGAAATAGCCAGCTGCATTCCTCCCCTTAAACAGTTCAACCGTAACACTCGCGCTTCTAGGAATGCTCATCAATATACCCTCGAGCCCATCTTCGATCGTACTGTCAAGTATAGAGATTCGTTCTTTAGCCGTACTATGCGAATGTGGAATGCCTTACCACACTCTGTCTTTCCCAGCTATTGCAATATTCAGGAATTCAAAACCAATGTACACCGACATCTCCTTTCAACCCCTCTCTCCCTTTCCTAGTGCTCACACTGTGTCTACATAATAAGTGTAATATATCCCCTTGAGTGTGCGCTTATTATAAAAAAAAAAAAAAAAAAAGCAATGGGAAAATAATATGTATTCATAAAAATGGTTTAAATATTTGAAAGAACTAAAAACTAACCATTTCTTTCTATGAGTAAGTTTTTTGGTTTTAGTAGAGAGTAAGCCGAGGGACAAACTATGTGGAATGTTCTTGAGGGTGATGAGAAGGCAGCCCGTTTCAAATCATACTGAGGGAACCTCTTAGATTGAATAAAACTTAATTAAAAGAAAAATGTTACACTAGTAATCGGAGAGTATTGGTTCCTTTTTAGGTTTGGGAAATATTTCAAATTATTTTTGATTGTTTCGTCAAAGTGGAGTGAAGCAAAACCTGATGATAAATGAGGAGTAAAATGTATATAAACTCAGATTTATGTAGATAGGTATGCAAGTATTTGTAGTCTTGCCAAAAGTTCTGTCCCTCACACAGACAAGTCTCTTTCAAATAATAAACTAGTTATTAAATTTCTTTTCACGTTATCATTTGTAGGAAATTATTGAAAGTCACCACCCTTAGAGTTAAAACACTTTCTTAAACGATCCGGTTATTGAGCTATCGCTTGCCGCACCAAATCAGCTTTAAGAGAATCAATATTTCGGTGAGGCCTAAAGCAAGCCTTCTTTTCCAAGACGTTCTATAGACGGTAGTCCATCGGATTAAGATCTGGGATGGCCGAGGGCCTTCAGCGGCGATAAGCCCCGGTGTATTTTCCTTTAGCCTAAGTTGGATGGTTTTGCCTTGTGAGCCCGCACGGAGTCTTGCTGAAAAATATAGCGCTTGCCCGCAATTAAGGTGGAGAGAGGTACTTACAAACTACACTAAAACATGCTTTGATCTTGTAACTTTTATTTTGCGCAGAGCCTCAGTCACGCGTTGTCCGCAGTATATTTTCATTCTTGAGCGATAATTTCTTAAAAATTCAATACAGATCTGCTAACTTTATGAACAACAAGAAAAACTTAGATTAAATACTGACAGCTTGGGTCAAATGTATAGTATGACTAGCTGACCCGACAAACGTTGTGTTGTCACATAAATAATTTCTAGAGAATATTTTGCTAGAAATAAGTAACTAATTTATTGTAAGTGTGTAAGGATGCGGTATATAAGTGGAAGAGGTACACGGCACAGTAAACGGTGACAAAATATTAAAATAACAAATAAGTATTTAATTCCGTAAAATTTTATACATATCGCTAATTATGACTATACTACAGAAAAAAACCATATCAATCCCTTAATGCAACAGAGTGTACAATAATTTTTGTGATCTCATTTTTCGCAAATACAAACACACTGGATGTTTTTCCCACTTGAGAGCACGCCACGTATAATTGTTCGTGTTAAAAGCATGAAGTGCTCAAACCTAAGCGGAAGACAGACATCGTTTGGCCTTGAGACTTATTGATAGTCATTGCAATTAATTGGAAATTAAAAGCGGTTCAATTGAATTGGCACCTCTGTGGGTATAATAGGGGTTCGCGGTAATAAAATATTTTCATTTGGAATTTGACATTTAGAATTATGGCTTCGATAACATTTTTCATTAATTTTTTAATTACTAATCGCGTTTCGTTAGTAGTACCCGAGGCATGATGGTTAGTGCGTTGGACTGTCATGCAAGGGGTTTTGGGTTCAATCCCTGCCTGTGCCACCTTAATTTAAAAAAAAAAAAATAATAATTTTCGCGGGTACTGCCTCTTGCGAGGAATTGACAAATCCTTCAAGAGTAATTCTTGTCATGAAAAAGTGCTTTCTCAAACTAGCCGTTCGGATTCGGCCTTAAATTGTAGGTCCCTTCCATTCCTGAAAACAGTACTCGCACACAGGAAAGGTTGAGAGTTGTAAGTCACTAGGCCCTGGTTCACAACGGACTGTTGCGCCACCCCATTTGATTTGAATCGCGTTTCGTTGCACAACCGTGATAGGTTCAAATTACGAAGCTTAATTATGGAGATCCAACCTTCAGTTGGAAATTATGCGGTGGCATGCCTGGTAAATCCAAAGAGTTCAAAAACTCAGTTGGAAAAAATTGACAGCTTCGGTAGCATCACAAACTGTATCAATCGATTTGGATGACACCAAGTCTCCTGGTAACAAATTTGTATCTTGAGATTTAATTCGTTGACATTAGCAATTTTTGCCGCTAAAATTGCTCTTTCTGCCAGCCACTCATGATTCGATATTGTCGGTGTACATCGGGAAATATCAGGTCAATGAGAGCATCTTGTGAATCAATAATCTGCAGAAATCGACTGGTAATTTTGTGCATTTTGTGTCATCTGTTGCGATCAACAATAGCTGCCATTTCTAAAGTTTTATATTGTAGTTCATGATTTTATTCAGTGTCTATTAAATAAGATGCTGAGTTTTAAGTTGGCAATGATAATGCGAAATCCTCAATAGCAATCAATACTTCATTGTGCAGCGCTTTACTAAATACTATCATACTATCATTAGATTAGAAAATTGATAAAAACATATTCTAAGACCTACCGAATGTATATGCAAAATTTCATTGAAATTGGTTAAGTCGTTTCGGAGGAGTATGACAACTAACACTGACAGAAGAATTTTATATATTAGATTATTATTAGCGCTGATTTTGGTTACGTTCGCCGAAGCCTACAACAGCTCAATGCCGCCGCCGTAGCCACTAGGTACCGCCCCCCATACAAATGCACAATGATAGTCTTATAGGTTTTAAATACAGAGATTTCACTTCAATTACAAGTTTTTACTAATTGACCTTTTTTCCATTACAATAACACTTATTTTCAATGGAAAAATTTATGTTTTAATTACCATTTAATGTAATTTAAAAATAAAAATACAATTCAATTACTATTGTAATGGGTTTATTCAAGTTTTTGGGGGAAATGGATTCTGAATTATGGTGAAGGTAATTGATTTCCTTATTTGTTTATTAATTCAAAACAATATACCTAATATTATAACGCAGCATTTCAAGTAGTAATTTTGTCAAATGTAGTTGACGAAAATCAGATTTTATTAAATTTTTGTGTAAGGATTACTATAAAAATTAATCGTAACTGCTCTTTCGATCATTTAATTTGTTTTTTTTTTTCAATTACATTTATTCATTTTAATTACAAGTAATTGACGCTTTTCAATTACATTTTATAGTAATGAAGATTTTAATTACAAGTAAGTGGAATTGAATTTGTTTCTAATCTTTTTTTTTCTAACTCTGTGTGTTTAAATCAAGGATTTCTATCTGTTTGGCTAACCATTTATGAAGCCCCAAGCAAATGGACTCGACTCCAAAATCGTTAAAGCCAATATTACTTCCTAAAAATCACAATTTAAGAAATATTGACAAAATATTTAACATTTAAATCAAATAGGTACAATTGTAGTCTTTAGCACTTGTGTAATGCTAAAGAAGACATAATTACCAAAAATTAATTTATATTGTTCCTATTATTTTGGCCCCAGCTGTACATGAAAAACATACTTTTCTTCATATTTATCATGTTAGGAGGAAAAGTTTCAAATGCATTGCCATAAGCTTTACAAAGATACTCCATTCTATACATATGAGTGGGGCGGGGATTGCTTTTTAGAGTTCTTGCAGATACCTCTTCTTCTAAAACCCATGGCTCTGTTCCCAGTTTGATGATCTACTTCAGTATAGTTCGCTCTGGTGGAGCTGTGTTAGCAGAGTGTCGCGAAAGACCATAATGTGTTGTATCCGCCGTGATTTTGGTGTTCTGTGACACATAAAGTTTTCACCTCTTTGTGATGATGCTGCTGCTTCTGTTACTTCAACTTTTGCTGATGATAATGATGATGATTGTAAAATCGTTACAATGAATAGACAGACATCGCATAGAAATATTGTATCTAGATACATATGTTTAAATATCAGGAAGTGTGGTTCATTGTTATATCGACGACGACGAAAGGAAAGCCTTTTTGTTAATATGTGGTACGTACCAGAACGTTGAGTTTTCATTTTTCTTTTATATTATTATTGTTTTGTTTTGTTTTTGTAAAAATGTATATTCAAAGCTACAAAGCGAATCGATATCACTCGTGCGGTATGTTTTATTGTTTTTCATTTCTGAATAGATTTTTAATGAAAGCCCTTTGATTAGGATTCTGATTTTGTATTGGAATATTTATGATTTTTTTATGTATACATTATTCTGGGTATGAAAATGGTTTACTTATGGAATATGGTGAGAAATATGGTTGAGTAGATAGCTTAGGAAGTTAGCACCGTATAGGGCATGTGTAGAAGTAAGAACACTCGTACACATGTAAGAATAAAAAAGTTGGAAAATCCCTTCAACGAGGGATTACGTACGTATATCATTGGGCCAGACTTGAAACGGGTTTTTGAGAGGAATTTTTTTTTTAAAGCATTAAGTTAATATTTGCTCAACATTTTAAGAGTTCAAAAGACAAAGTACTTGTCTGAGGTTATTGTACTTTAGCTCAAGTAGATATTGGGTTTTTATGGTTTTTTTAAAGAACTGTGTAAGAAACAGAATTAATGGAAACTACGTCTGAAAAAAAAGTCTTTAAAAGATCAATTCTCTAAATGGAACACCTTTAAAGCTTTTAAGGAAAGTTTAGCTAGAAACAAAGAGTACCCTTCCAGCTTTCTAAAATTAAATTGAAAGCAGTAAATAAAGTTAAATTGGATTTTTTATGAAATTAAAGAATAGTGTCGGAACAATAACAAAACTTTGTGAAACGTATTTGATAATTTGTGTACTCTAACTACTGATCAATATTTTTATTCAAATATTTGAATTTTTGACAAAATTTAGGAAAAATAATTTTAAGCTTGAGATTAATGAAATTTTAATCAAATTTGTATTAAAAACTTAAATTCTGAAACATTCTGAAAAAAGGAAAAAACACACAAATTAAAATAAATGGTTTAGAAATAAAATTTAAAAAAAAATAGTACCGAATTAAAAAAAAAACGAATTCAAATTGTTAAAATGGAATAATTTGAAACAGTAAAAATATTTTTACAACCAATTTTTTGTTGAAAATTATTGGTCTTAAATTTGGAATTATTTTGGAACAATAAAATATTAAAAAAAAATATGCTGAAAATTAAAACCACACAATTTTGAAAGAAAACTCAAAAATTAGAATTTTACTTAGACACTTTGAACAGATCGAATAATGGAAACAAAAATTGTTTGAAAAAACTAAACCTTTTAAAAAATATTAAATTTTATTTTGCCAAATCAAAAAACAAGAAAAAAATATAATTTTCTTAAAATAAAGGAGGTTTTTTAGGCGTGTGGTTTTCAAGAAGGAATACAACGCATATAATTTAATGTTATCACAAATTATGTATTTAGCTTGGTGCATACGAAATTTTACCCTCCATAGGGCAAAATCTATTAAACCCAAAGAAAATTTTTTGATTCGAACTGCAAAAACAATATTAGGATCAAAGATGTAAGTGTCTCGAAGGTAGAACAAATTTCTAGTCATTTGTAGAAACCGTGCGCAACACTACGTCATCGGCGGTTACGACGCTCGGTTTCAATGACACTCCTTTGTAAGCGCGATTGATAAGGTTTGCTTTCAGCAGAGTTTTCTGATAATTCGATGCTGCTGTGACATGACTTTTACTGTAATTGAAAGCTTAAACGATTCTATGGGATGAATCTTCTTTTTCACTCGCGCAGAATTACTTAAAGATCTTAACATTCACAAATGCTCTGGCCCGAAAGTATTCTCGCTGTTGTTCTTCAACGCTGGCAAAACCACTGCGTAAGCTTTTTCATCTTTCCTATTCTCCAGGTCTCTTTCCGGGTGAATCAAAAATAGCATTCGTCCAGCCTGTTCCCAAAAAAAGCGAATCCCCTTTAACCTTGAACGTTCGTGCAATTACACTTATGTCACTTCTTTCCAAAGTCATGGAAACGCTTATCAATTTTCAGCTTAAGAAATACCTTGAAGAACGAAAGCTTCTTAATGATCGGCAGTACGGTTTTCGTTGCAATAGATCTACTGGTAATCTCATGGTTTATCTTACCTAACAGTGGAACAGTTTTTTACATCGTTTTGGAGAAAGCAAAATGATAGCAATTGATATTTCAAAGGCATTTGATAGAGTTTGGTATCAAGCTCTCTTATCGAAAAGTCGTGCAATTGGTATTCTTCGTCGGGTTAGAAATTATCTTTCATACCGATCAATTCAAGTAGTATTGCACGGGTTCAAATCTGATATCCACAAAATAAATGGTGGTATGCCCCAGGGCTCCATTTCGTCTCCGACACTCTTCCTTATTTTGTATAACTGATCTTTTGTCCCAAACTTCTTACCCAATTAATTGTTTCGCTAAGGACAGTACCCTCAGCTTTTTATATTCATTTCTAGATTAAAATCCATGTTCTTCGGATGTGGACTACCAGCGTATAAGTTTATTACTTTCCAATCTTGGCAGCACTGTCCAATGGGGAATCACGAACCGTGTAAACCGTGTAGAATTGAATGTTTCGTCAACTCAATGCTTTCTACTGTCCTCCCCAAATGCCACTATCCATGGTTGGTACTTGCATCGAGGAGACTGAACATCTTTCACTCGAATATAATTCACATATATGGGCCAGTGCCCCAATAACTTCCTTCAGTATTTTGGATAGAATTGAAAAAAAGAGCTTTGAAAATGATAGGCGATCGTTCTTTTACTGAGACACTTTCTTCTCTTAAGCACCGGCAAGGTTTCATACCTATCAATTTGTAATCGGTATTTTAACAAACAATGCTCTAGTGAAATAGCCAGTTCTATTTCTCCCCTCAAACGATTCAACCGTAGTACGATGAATTCTCTGCAGCTAAATTGCGGACGTACCGAACTGTGGTGTAAAGGGATTTTTTTCTTAGCCGCCCTACACGTATGTGAAATGCTTTGCTACTTTTTATAATCGGCAGACATTCAAAACCAATGTGCATCGGTTTCTCTTTTTTAATCCTGAATTCCTTTGCTAATTGCTCGCAATATGGCTAATCATTTTAAGAGTATTCATAACTCTTTTGATGCACGCACAATATAAACAAGAGTTCGGTATTAAGTTTAAAACACAAAAATTGGGCAACTTGGACAGCCAAAAGGCTCAATTTTCGACCACTTTCTGCAATAATTGGAACCGTAAATCAGCAATAACGAGACGAATATTGTCTTCTAAGATGTGAATCGTTTCGTGCTTATCTGCTTAAGCAAGCGGAATGGGAGAACCCCACAAAAAATGGTCCAGCAGTATTAAATCGCTCCATCTTAGAAGCCACGCCACAGGCTCAATGTGATAATGCGCTCACCAAAAGTTCCCAACAATTAATTCGTTTTGTCAACTGTATTGCATTTGAAGCGAACCGAGCCATTATTTTAGTAATAAATTTGCACAATTGCAAACGTGTTCAGAAGTTAGTCTATTCATTATGGAATGGCAAAAGAAACTGAGCATAAATCAAGTGATAGCTGTCAAAAATACCATCCATTTTGGAACAAGTATTTTCACACGTCTACAAAAATACTCGGTCGTGAACTTGAAAAAAAGAAGACGTCATCTCAAAAAAGCTGAAATCAATCGCTTCAAAAAATTACTGTAATAGTCACATCAGTGATATAAAGGGTTTTTTTTAAATTGGAGCGGGTAGATTTTGGCGTCCCGTGGAGGCCATTTTGTTTTGGTGACATCTAACAAATCTTTTGTTTATTTTTCAGTTGTTTATGCCAAATCATCATGGCAAGATACACAATTGAACGGCACGTCAAATGATAAAACTTTATTATCAAAATGAGTGTTCGTTAACGCAAACGTTACGCGCTTTGCGCTCATTTTACGGTAGACATGTTGGCCCCTCACAGTCGACTCTTCAACGTTTGGTGACCAAATTTGAGACGACCGGTTAATTAACCAATTAACCAACACCAGTCCGTTCACGGAACGTAAGATTGGCCGAGAAAATCGCCGCCGTGCGTCCGTGAAAGAGTACAGCAGAACCCGGGGCAGTCTTTTTCCTGCCGTGCACAAGAACTCGGCCTTTCGCATACTCTAACTTGTCAAGTTTTTTGTCGGGACTTGGGCCTACACCCGTACAGAATCCAACTGGCCCAGGAGTTCAAACTTCATGACCATAGAAAACGCCGTTTTTCCACTGACTGGACTTCGAATCGTTTGGAAGAGGACCCCATTTTGGCGGAAAAATCACCTTTAGGGACGAGCCATTTTCATCATCTACCCGTCCTTATGGTAAAACCCTATAGTGGAACAAAATTCTCGTTTTGTAATCTCAAATATTATTTTGCATTAGTTCTGAACAAAAAAATTCAAAATACCTTTTTTTCCGACATTTGGGTTGGCTTAGAGAAATAATAATCTCATTAAAAATTAAGTGTTCAAAATTTGTCAAATTTTCGTCTATGAAAAGATAATGCCATGGTTAATAAATTTGTTTAAAGGGTAAAAGTAACAGAATGCTTTGTTTCTTTGTGTTAAACATTCATTAACATTATGTTAAAAGTATTTTAACCTTCCCATCATAAAATGTTTTTTTTTATGATGGGGGAAAAAACCTAAATACAAAATTTGATTAAAACACTTTGAATACGACTTAGGCCATTCCACCCGCTTTGTTTCAATTACCTTCAGTTATACTAAACCCAACTTAAATTAGCCTTCCTTCCATCTCATAAACACTTTATTACACGTGGTACTTCCACACTTTACCCCATATTATGCGTAAAGATACTCATATAAACATTTTTACTATTAACTAATTAAAATATCTGACCGAGTATCCCAATTCACAACAAAGACTTTAAGTATAGGTAGAAAAAAAAACTAGAATAACTATGATGAGGATGATGAGTCCCCTATTTTCTTGGGTTCTTTTTTATATTTTGCTTTTAAGTCGTATTGTGTATCCAATGTCATGCCATGATGGGAATTTTCTCATGCAAGGGAGCCGAACTAACTGCAATGCTCCATAAATTTCCCTTCTATCTTTCCACGATAGCCAGTCTAGCAATACCCATCAAGACTGAGGTAAATTGAAGAACATACGACGTTATACACAAAGGGTGGCTCGAATAGCCCATCGTTCCATAAAAGAAGATTAATCCCATCCCATAATTTGTTTTTAGTACGTTTATTTCTATTGTCTGCTCGAGCATGCGTGTAATTTCTGAAATGTAACACATGAGTGTTCCAAATTCGGTCGTCTTAATTTCTTGAATGACACCGACGTCGGACGAAAACGATGTCTACAACGACTTAACGGATTGGGGGCCTTTCCGCTGTCGTAAAAGCACATAAAGCTCATTTCTCAAATCCTAAATCCTTTTTGCTAAAAGTCGAACATACATTCGTACAAAAACTCTTAAAACCACTTTGATGGGGTACCAACATATGAAGATCTGAACCGTCGTCGTCGTAGAAGTCGTTGCCGTCGTCGTCGACATCATCGTCATCGGTTGGCGTTAGTACAGAAAAGGTGTTAACAATTTACGAATGAAACTAAAATAAGTCGTAAAATTGCGAAGCCTTAGAAAGGACTACCTACACACTCTTTGTGTGGAGAGAATCTCCTTTTCGTCTCCCATATGCAAGCCCCCCTCCACCCAACCACTTTTTGTCGTTATGTCTATCAACAAATGAGGTTCAAATTACACCTTGGACGAAGGATGACGGTTTGCCCAGTGAAAATGTTTATATTTTATTTTTTTACTTTATGTCTTTTGATCCCTAAAGGCTCTGATGGCAACTTCACCATCGCCATCCAGGAGAAGATATTAGGAACTAATGAGGAGGTTTTTATTTGAAGTTGACAGCTAATGGCCCAGGATTGTAGGGAATTAATTTTGAAAGGTCTTAGAGATTAATCTATATACAAATCATGTTAACCGCTTTAGAAATTTGTTTTAGTGCCAAATGGATATTGTATACCTTTTTCATAAAGACCAAGACTGGCATATCTATACCTTTCCGTTAAAGGGGGTTGTTTTGGTTTGGTGTTTGGAATTTGGAATTTCTCGGATTTGATTAACGACATAAAAAAAAGTTATGACTTTACCCAACCTTTTGTCGTTTATGTTTAATAAATTTGTGTATTCCTTGGTGGCAGTTTATCTTTGTCACATAACACAAAAAGGTTTATAGAAGTAAGATATGGCTTAAATGTACGTCTTTTGATTTTTAATTGTTGTTTTCTTTTTGTGATTTGGAACGAATTTTGCGATTTATAAATTTGTTTATGAGTTAGTTCCTTGGAAATTGGTGTTAGATATAATTTTTAACAATTAATTGATTTTTATTACTTCCAAGGAAACTTATTTCTATAGTGGTTATAAAAAATATGGTCTTTCATTGGTTTTCAAATCAATAACAAGTGTCGATGTGTTTTGAAGGTATTTTTATGGCTTTTGGGTCTTCTTTTAAAGTTGAAGACATTTTGATTTTGGATTTTGTATACATTTTGGATTTTAAAAAAATAAATTTTATTTAGAAATTTCAATAAGAACCAAAGAGAAAAAAAATAAATTAATCTATAAGGTTTTTGAGGAAAAAATTGCATTTATATTTTTGAGAAAAACTCAAAATACACGAAATATTTTTGAACAAACTTTTTTTGAGAAATTAGCAAGTTTTAGCACACAGTCGTGCATTATATTTTTTTTTTTAACTGGTTTTCTGTGGAACACGCATTTTAAGATCTTGAAAAATTATAGAAATGTACGTTTGAAGTAAATTTGCTAAAGATGTTCTAGAACAGAGATTTAAACACCAATTTCAAAAATATAATTTTTGTTTTTTCAAGGGAATATTATTACCCTTATTATGCAGAGGCACAGTGTGAGCACTAGGAAGAGGAGAGAGGGTTTAAAAGGATATGTTGGTGCACATTAGTTTTGAATTCCTGAATATTGCAATGACTAGGAAAGACAGAGTGTGGTATGGCATTCCACATTCGCGTAGTACGGCTAAAGAACGAATCTCTGCATTTGACAGTACGACCGAAGTTGGGCTCGAGGGTATACTGATGAGCATTCCTTAAGAAGCTTAAGTAAGTTGCAGGAGCACCAGCCCAGATATGGGAGTTGTACTCAAGCTTTGGACGTGTGTAAGTCTTGTAGATAACAGCCAGATCAGAAGGGGTGAAATAAGAAATAAGAAAGAGTGGTGGAGATAAAATAGAGCCCTGGGGCACACCAGCATTTATTTTATGGTTTTCAGACTTGAATCCATGCAATACAACTTGTATTGAACGATTCGAAAGGTAATTACTAATCCAATTGAGCAGGGATTCATGAAAAGCGAAAGAACGTATTTTCGATAAGAGAGCCTGATGCCACACCCTATCAAATGCTTTTGCAATATCAAGTGCAATAAACTTTCTCCAAAACTATGTAAAGATTTGTTCCACTGTTCGGTGAGATGAACCATGAGATCATCAGTGAACCTATTGCTACGAAAACCGTATTGTCGGTCATTAAGAAGCTTTCGATCTTCGAGCTATTTTTTGAGCTGATAATTAATCAGCGTTTCCATGACCTTATAAAGAAGGGACGTCAATGCAATCGGTCGGTAATTAGATGGTAAGGAAGATTCGCATTTTTGGGAAATATGCTGGACCACTGCGGTTTTCCATCCGTTCGGAACGAGACCTGAGTAGTAGGATAGTTGAAAAATCTTACGCAGTGGTTTTGCTGGCGTTGAAGAACCTCTTCAGAATAATAGCGGGGATATCATCCGGAACAGCAGATTTATTTATATGAAGATCTTAAGGACTCTCGCTACAGTACGAGTACGAAAAAAGATTGGTCCCATAGAATCACTAACTCGCTCAAGTACAGGCGGAGTCATAACACTCACTGGCAGCGTAGAATTGGCGGCGAACTGCCTAGCAAAGAGATTTGCTTTCTCTAAAGAGCTAACAAATGGAGTGTCATTCACAACGAGCGTAGGGACCGAGGAAGAGTAAGAATTCCTCATATTTTTTACAAATGACCAAAAATTTGTACTGCCTTTGGGACACTGCAGTATTTTTTGCCGTAATTTTTGGTCATGTACAAATTTGGTCCGTCGAATATGGGCGTTCCAGGCCTTCCTGGCTTGTTTGAACTTTTTCCGGCTTTCCTCAGTACGGTTGGCTTTATAGCAATGGAAATTTACCTCTTGGAATCTAATTACCTCTTTATAGCTCGCATCAAACCATGCGTTTTCCTTGGGTCTGATACTTTTAACCCTGTTCGGTATAAAAGTTCTTATTCCCAGGAGTATTAAACTTGTGGTCATATCAGCGCTGGTGTCAACGTCACTATCGAGGAAGCATAGTTACCAGTTAAAGATCCCAAAATAATTTTTAAGACCGTCCCAGTTCGCTTTCTTGTATTGCCAAACGGTTCTCTTAGGAGCTCTTTCTTCAACTGGAGAGTTTTTACCCGAGAAATTTGCTGATATGACATAATGGTCAATTGTGCCTAGAGGAGATAATAGTGTTCTTAAATTCAATAACCGAACATTTCTCTCTTTACAATTTTTAAGTTTTGTTCACTCCTTTAAGATCAAAATATTTGTTAGCATCAAAAAGTCAGAAAATTCTTGATATCAGATTCCTTTTTTTTCCTATTTTTTTTGAATTTTTTTAGCGTTTTCACTTTATAGAAATGGAAACATTTCCATTCTCGACAACAGTACTCGCACACAGGAATGGTTGAGAGTTGTAAGTCACTAGGTCCTGGTTCACAACGGACTGTTGCGTCACCTTATTTATTTAATTTAGGAATGGAAACAAAACAGAATATATTTTTTTTTGAAAAAAGCTAAGTTTCAAAACAATTTCTTAAATTTGGGCGTGGAAGCAATAAAAACCTTCTAAACTATTGTGTTTTAGCCTTTAATATGGCATATTTAAAAAACTGTTGGAATCTTGAATTGTTTTCATATGTAGAGAATTGACCAAATTAAAAAGTTATACTATATCTTGCTGGACAACAGCGTTCTTAAATAATGTAATAACTAAAGTTGTCACCTTAGCCCTTGGCTCCTAAAATAGTTAAGGCTAGTTTACAAAAAAAAAAACTGGCAAAATAAATCCTACTTCAGACAATTCAAAGAAAGCTGAATTATTAGGGAGAGTTTCGTTTAACGTCCTTAATAAACCCTGAAGTCAACTAATTGAGGACTAGAACGACATAAGTATTGTGGGGTGAAATGGAGTCAAGTATATTACTTTGAAAATTACTCCAAAATTGTAGGTTTAATTGAAAGAACTGGTTATTATAAATTTGCAGCTTATCTTATTTTTCTTAAAAAATTAATGATTATAATCCTTTATTTTGTACAGTTAACCGTTGTAAAATGTCTGGGCTCAATGCAAACTGTCAAAAATGAAAATAAGTCAATTTTTTAGGGGGGGGGGGGTTTAATTAAATTTTCTATTGTTTTCTCTTTTAAAAAATATTTTTTATTAGTAAACTGAGTGACAGAGTGGTTTCATCTGGAAAACACCTAACCGCCATCTTGAAATAAATATTTGTTTTGCATATTGTTTGATAGCTCGCAAGAGCAAGAAAAATTAATTTTACAAAATCCTTGAGTCATTTTAGAATTGACAACTTAGAATTAAATGACAAATTGTTTTATATTCACGACCCTATTTTTGACTAATTTTACAATTTCTTGCACTTTTGAAAAATAGTTATGAAAGTTTTGAAAAATATAAACTTTTTGACACACGTTTTTGAATTGAATACCATACATTTTCATGTTTGTCTTATAGCTGAATTATTATTATTATGTCTATTAAAAAATAAACAATAATGATGGATTATTTTTCGGGATCTCCTCGATTATTCGAAAACAGCCAAAAAACAAAGTAAGAGTCGGTCAAATGTAAATGTGTTACTTTTGTTCAGAATTTTGGTAAGTGTAACCAAATTTTGTGAATCATTTGATAAAAAAAAATTAAAAAAAAAAAATGTGTAGTGATTTTTGGAAAATATGTTTATACTCCTATGTACATAGTTATGACAATTTTGCTAAAGGCTATTTTTGAAGCATCCGCAAGAATTTCCTCAAAGTCAGATGAACAAGGTTCGAAGGTTAAAAATGTGTTTGTGTTTTTAAACACACGTTTTTAATAAATAAAATACACTCCTTGGTCGCACGACCTTTCTTATGTATTCAAAAAGTCTGTTTAAAAATATTTCAAAATTTTTGTGCTTGAAAATCGTTAGAGCGGTTTGTTTTTGTAAATAAAGTTTGTATATATAACATTTAAAAAAAATTAGAGAACATTTTAAAAAAATCTATGGATTCCTTTTCCACCAAAATATGTATATGGGGACCACTGTTATTTTTAGTCTTAAACAAAAATTAAAAAGCGACTAAGCGGTTTAAAATCTTTACTTTCAAATTTGAAGTCAATCGACCGAAAGATTTGGGAGAGGACGAACAGACAGATAAATACAAGGACAAAATCGGGACACCTACTTTTTTCGACTTCTCTAATATCGTTTGATTAAAATCTCGAGTTCGAAATTTATTCGTAAACAATTATTTTAGGAATACAAATTTTGAACTAATTTAGGAGATGATGGGCTAGGATTTTTGTTAACCCCAAATGAGTTGCATCAATCAATAAGGGTGTTGTGGTCTTCAAGCTGACAATAGGTTTTATCGGAATTGGTCTTTTAAACATATCCTAAAAAACGTTTACAAATCGTGCACATTTATTACTGAAATAATGATTTGATTAGCTTGACGCAACGAAACAATCAATTTCTTGAAGAAAACTTTTGGTGTTCCGATTATGTCGCGTCATCGTGGACATGTGGTGTGGTCTTAAAGATTACTGGCCTATTTTTTGTTGGGTTATATGAAATCGCTCGTCTACGCAACGCCTTGCAAGGAAATATTTTGGGCGAGTTTTTGCAGATTAAAACTTTGAGTCTGTGTCTTTTTTCGGAATTTAAAAAACTTGTTGCAAACTAGGAACCACTTAAACAGATATTTTAATTTTCTTCAAATATTCTACCCCGGTACATTCAAGTTAATATTCTTAGCTATTATGTTGCCTTGAACCATAAGATCAAGTCCGAGCATAGCCATTTTAATTTGTAAAAACACAGCCCGGACTTAACTATTTATGACATTGTTTCATATTAATTAAAATATACCTAAAACAAAACAGAGTTTTTATGAGATAGTTTTTTCTTGAAATCTCAAGTCATACAAACAAAAATATGATGATTTAAAGAAATTTTGAGTGCTTATTTCTTTTCATTTTTGATCGTAGGTACAAAAGTTTTTCCCATTTAGGGCATTCACTTACAACAACAAAAGGTAACACATAAAATAACATAACACACTTGGTACCTCCATAACGTCTTTTCAGTAGTTTTTCTTTTTTAATTTTTTGAAGCTCTCAACAAAGCCACAAACCTTAAATGGATGATGGAGGATGCACTGCACAGCACATCACAGCTCAGCACATATGGAAATGGACTCGAGGAGTGCAGCAATTAAAACGTTAGATGCATTGAAATTGCGAACAATGACACACCACCACACCGTTCCAATTTGTGTTTCGTTGGTTGGTACCTACACCATAACGAATGTACCACCATCATCAGTATGAGTACAGCTATGGACAGAATAATAGGAACACAATTTTATTTTTTGGGAAATATGTCTTTAGCACATATGTAAAATTTTACGATTTAATTTTTAGGAAGAAATATTAGTCTAAGATATGTAGAAGGAACATCTACCCTCATCTGTTTTTTTTTTTTTTGATAAATTACAGATATTTTTATCCAGCATGGGAACATTATACTGGAGTCGATGCCTAAGATTATTTTTTTAGTTTTTCTTTTTTCACATTTAAACGAAAAAATAACTTTATAACACATGGAATCAATATTGTACACTATTAAGGAAGATTTAACATTTTGAATGCAGGCAACCCTTCCAGGTTTTGGTAAGGCAACCCTATAAAAGAATGACTGATGAGGGTATATTTACTCCACAGACACGCCTCTTTAAGTAAGAAAACCTTCCAATAGGGCCAGGATATAAGTAGGCAATCCTAGTATTTTGTTATCTTTGGCTATGGACTTTCATTATATACCCGATTTTTGGAAATAACCGATGAGGGTCATAGAACTAAATAAGTGCTTCCAATATTTCAAGCTTTAGTACCAGGTTATAACTTGGCAACCCAATACTATTCAATTGATATATTTAGTAAAACATTTGTCATTTTCAACAGATGAGAGCTGATATTCCGTCTACGTAGCTAGTACTTAATTGGTTGTCAAGAAAAACTTCGTTTAACAATATAAGTATCTTGGAAAATTCTTATTTAAATTAAATTAAATTAATTCTTTTTTAAACTCCAACTTTGTACTAAAATATTTCTTGAGGAGTTGAGTAACGCACATTTCAGTAACAATTCTCCAATTATTTCTTAATGAGATTTAGTTATTGAAAATACCGCTAGTTGCCGTCCGTGATGGAGTTGGACACACTTAGGCCAGTTCAATGGCCCATTGTGATACCACATGAATCTTGAAGCTTTCTTTTAAGCTCAATGAAACTTGTTCGAGTCCCTTTCGAAGTTGATTGTGTTAATATGATTGAGATCGTTTAGATCGTTATAGAAGAACTCTCCTAGGTAGGTCTTGGGTTTTTTCTTTACTTCTCTTTCTCACTCATACAGCTTCTGTAAAATCAAAGGCTAGATGTTTTTCGTGACCTGAAACGTTTTGATATTATTCCATCTGATGTATTCCTTCTTAATAGCGTCTTAGAAATAGTTTACATGTAGCGATTGGTATGCCAGCGTTAGCCAAAAGTGGTAGAATGGGTTGTACTATACCATTTCTAGCAAGTTCATCTGCCTTACTATTTCCTTGAATGCCCTAATGGCCCGGCACCAAGCAAAGGCGAATGTTAAACTGTTGTGCCATCTCCATTAGAGATGATCGGTAGTTATCTATAGTTATAGAGTTTGCATAACAAAGTCCTGAAGGATAATACGGATATCAAATTTTAATATCAAGTTTCCTGTAAGCCAGGAAAAGACTTTTTTATCGCCAAAAGATCCACCTGGAACACTCTACAATGATTGGGAAGGCGGAATAAGAGATTTAATTTTAGTCGTTTAGAGTACGCACCTCCATCAACCCCTTCATTTTTTGTATCCCTTTTTTTTTAAAGTGGACTGACTCGTCTTCTTGGAATGCCCTATCCTTCCAAAAAGATTTGGAATAAGTTATTCCAAGAGGATCGAGAAAATGTTAACGATGAACCTTGCTCCGGACGTCCCAGCTCGTCAACATTCGACGAAAATGTTCAGAAAGTGAAAGAAATTGTGTTGAAAGATCATCAAATCACGATTAGAGAATTAGCAGATGATCTGAACATGTCGTTTGGCTCATTATAATCAATTTTAACCGATGTTTTGGATGTGGCACGTCTGTCAGCGACATTCGTTCCAAAATTGCTTAATTTAGATCAGAACTTTGCCAAGACATGTTGAACGACGTCAATGATGATTCTGATCTGCTCAAAAGGTTTATAACTAACTGGTGACCGTATTCACCAGACTTGCCACTTTTTAATCTTCCTGAAATTGAAAAGGCCCATGAAAGGACGAAGTTTTGCCACGATTGAAGAGATTACGGCCGCATTGCTGAAGGAGCTCAAGGCAATACCAAAAAGTTTATTTAAGAAGTATTTTGACGACTGGAAAAAGCTATGGCAAAAGTGTATTGTATCAGATGGGGATTATTTTGAAGGGAATAACATAATTTTGGATGAATACATTAATATTTTTTTTATAAAAACACGTCGTATAACCAATGCGGTATTTGGGGTTTTAACTGTTGTAAGTCACGTTGATTACCAATAGGTTTTTACAATAGAAGAGAGTAGCATTTTTGACACTTTCTTATATATTGCGTTTCTTATTTTGTTCTGTGTCTAAAAAAGAGCCAGGGGTGGAATCGGCTAAAGTGATTGTTGATAAATGACAATCAAAAAGCAAGAAAAGTAAGAATTTTATTCAAAATCAGCCAATTTGAAACTTTTATTTAGTTATTTTATAAGAATCAATTTCACCAAGACAACAACGAATTTTGACAATTTGAATCTGAAATTGTTCAATCGAATTGAATTGAGTTGAATCATCTTACACAGACGGATTGAAAATGATGATCAATTTGACTATCAAAAAATTGATAGTCAACAATCACCTTAGCCGATTCCACCCCAGGTATCGGCCTCGTCTGAGAACTTCCTTTAATTTGAGGGTTAACATATGGAATTTTGTATTTTCTCGAAATAGGACTAAATCGTTTCTGTGTGGGTTGTCCTCTAGTCCACACCAATCAGTACAAAGTATAAGCAATCACTCTAAAAGCCTCCGCATCCAGACCAGTTAGGATTTCATTTACCTTTAGGTTCCAAAAGAGAGAGCATAGAACACCACCTTGCGGCTACCCTTTACTAAAGAGTCTTCTAGCAGAAGAGTTGCTCAGTTTTGAGTTTATTTTCTGCAAGTCAGCAATAAATTAGTTAGATCCTCAAACGAATCCTCTACGTTCAGAGATGTTAGTTGTTAAAAGCACATTCGATGTCAAGGAAAGGTGTGTAACGCCATTTTTATCGATTTGCATTAACAGTAGGCATGTTGAGACGTATACAGAAGTCTTGTATCAATACCTGCTCTTAAATGGATATCAGATAATCTTTCTAAAGTGTTAGGAAGGATTGGGCACATACTATTAAATCGTAAAAAAAACATTATTTTGGTTCTTTTTAAATCAGTGTTTTGTTAAGATTACGATATTCTTATGGAGTCCTGCTGAAAAGAGCTTCTAAGGGACATTATTTTTTTAAGGCAACATTCTATAGTAAGCCAACATAATATTGGACTTTTTCTAATTTTATTCATCAATACTTAAAATTAGATAGTAATACTTGGGTGTTGTTCTTTCAATATATAAATTAATTATTCTTCCAAAAAGTTGACGTTTTTAACCACTCAAAAGTATGGTGTGAGATTCTTCTCCGAGTGTTCCTATTATGTTGGCCATAGCTGTGTATAGTACATGATTTCGTTGTGCCTCCAAAATTCAAAAACCTCTCCCACACAGCAAGCACAGCTCAACACAGTACAGTACAGCACATCACAGATGTCGTTCACTTCGAAAACTTAAATGAAAACACATTTCATCTTCGTGTGCAAAGCAATTTCAAGAGTTTATTACTATTTCTTTTTATTTCCAGTTTAATTTTTGTATTTTCGGTACGTCTTTGTAAATAGATGCAATGACACGTATTTTAATTGCTTATATTGTTCGAGACATCATCACAAGACGACAGCCCTGCATAATCGTCGTCATTCAAGTCACACTCTTTGTGATTTTGAAGATGGTGTAAACTATACAACGTATTCTCGCGTAAACTTATTTTTTATATTGATTCATTTGTATGGATATAAATTTCGTATTTTTATTTTTTACTTTTTATTGAAAATGCAAAAATTGTGTGTTTTGAATGATATCAATTTATACGTTCAATATATAATTGTTTGGGATATCTTTTCTTTTTTTTGATGATGATTTATTTATATGGAAGAGAAAGAGAAAGAAGAAGGTTTCAATTCCCTATTTTCCTGTTATGGAATTCTTTAATTAAAGGCGTTTTCTATATTCAATTGGTCTTTTGCGATAGTGAAAGAGTGATGTTTTGTATATTTCTGTACTGGTACTGGCATGGTACTTGTACTGTGATGGTACTCGTATTCAATAGATTTTAATTGAATTCAGACATTTGAAGAAAATTTATCACTTCAAAAATACAGCTTCCATAGAATTTTGAAGCGAGTTGAGATATTCTGACACTATAGAAGTTGAAGAGGAGGTTTATCTTTTCATTTCTTTTTTTTTTAGAGATAAAGTTGTTTTATTGGTGTTTGAGGAAAATTTGAATATTGAAGTATATGTGCAGTATTATTCAAAGAAACTGCTTTCCTAAGTGTATTCTACGCTCGTGCTCCTAGATAATTTTTATGGACGATGACATATTTCATTTAAGTCGCTTCCTTCAAAGTTTACATAGTTTTTGGAAATAAAAAAAAACAAGACATAGATATTTAAATGAATGAATAGAAAGTTCTTCTTTTGAAGGAAGGTACAATCTTTTAAGACACTGTTTTTTAATGCAAGAGTCCTAAATCCATATTTATGTCCAGCGGCATTACTCGCATCAGTTATTTTAGTCAAATTTGAATAGCATAAAAAAGGTTAAACTGAGCTAACTTTACAATTTAGACCTATTCTGTTGCAGACTTTTTGTTGGAACTATTAAAGGGGACAAATAAACATTAACAATCTTTTTTTTTAGCAAAATTTAGGCGTCTCCGCAGCGCATGCAATGGAAGCTCTTAAAAGAGAGTAATATAACGATTTTGAAACATTCTTTATTGGTGCATTCTTTATCTAGTTCCTGAGATAGGCGTATTCAAACAAGCAAACGAGCAAGCAAGCAAGCAAACAAACAAACAAACAAAGTAACCAAACCTTTTCTTATATTATTAAGCTCATATAAGTAAATTATTTGTATTAATAGATTTTGAAAAATGTACATAAATTTACATAAAAATAAATTAGGTGAGGCAACAGTCTGCTAAGAACTAGGGCTTAGTGACTTACTACTCTCAACCATTTCTGTGCGCAAGTACTGCTGTCAGGAATGGAAACATTGACATACAAACTGAAAATTTTGATTTAAAAAAGGTGAACAATTTAGATGTATACCAATTTTTTCGAAATAAAGAACTTAATTGGACAAATTTGTTTGCTCATTAAATTATGTATGGAATACTGACAAATCAAAAAATTCTGCGTTGAAAAAAAAAATCATAAATATAAAAATTAAATTATTTTTGTTGAGTTTTCTGTAAGCTTGTTTATAAGATACAGTGCTACCCAACCCCCCTCTTTTTCATATTGAGAAATTCTTGTTTTTGGTCCTTTTACAAAAGATCGTTATAATTAATGGTGCCTAAGCTATCGTATTCTCCTTTTTCAAGAATTTTCGAAAACTCCGGTACTTTTGCAAATTATTCAAAAACCCATGAATTTAATTGTATAAAGATGTTAAAAAACAAAAACAAAATTTCCAAAAGAGATCGAACCATTTCGAAGAAGATCAATATCAAAAAATAAGACTTTAACAAAAATTTAAAAAAAAATTCAGGCTCATAGATTTTGCGAAAAGTCATTTTAGCCAGTACGCGTTTTCCACTCCTCAACATCGACAAAGGAACTTGGACTTCTCCAGATCAATCTACCGTCAACCAGATTGACCATATTGCGACCATGTACAACCTTTCCGAGGAGCTAACATCGACTCGGACCACTATCTCGTTGTAGAAAAGATAGCACTTCGAGTTTCCAGTCCCAAGGCAATACAGGGAGGAGCTGGGAGAAGGTACAACGTTGACCGGCTAAAATCGCCAGAGATCGCCAAATCCTTTTCCGACCTAGTTACAAGTAACCTCTCTCAAAGGTGGCAACATTGCCAAGATTCAATCAGAGAAGCCGCCTCTGATGTTCTGGGTTTCAAGAAAGCCACCAACAAGGAACCCTTGGTTTGATGAGGAATGTCGGAAGCCAAATGCAGCCAACCAATAGCACGCAAAGCGGCGCTGCATAAAAGGACGAGAGCTGCTCGTGAGCTCTATGAGCAGAAGATGCGAAAAGAACGCCGACTTTTCAGAAGGAAAAAGAGAGGGCATGAGAAGCGTGCGGTTGAAGATGTTGATAGGTTTAAAAGCAGGAATGAAGTTCGAAAGTTTCATCATCGTGGAACCGCATTCAATGCTGAGGATATGGAAGGACCACTTCTGCAGACTGTATTACGGCGACGTCGAACTGAATTCCGCTGTCAGGCAGGATGATCCATTCAACACAGACGACGAAAGCTAACAATCGCGTCCTCCCGGCTTTGACGAAGTAAAGATTTCCATATCTAAGCTAAAGTCTAAGTCGGATGGGTTGAATGCCGAGCTCTTTAAAGCAGCTGGAGATAAGTTGGTTAGGAGCATGCACCAACTTATCTGTAAGATATGGTCGGAAGAAAGCATGTCCAATGAATGGAACCTCAGTATTGTTTGTCGGATCCTGGAAAAAGGAGACACTTTAAACTGAACCAACTATAGACGAATCAGTCTATTTTACATCGCCTATAAAATCTTCTCTGCCGAATAATGTGAACGTCTAAAGCCCATCGTCAACATCCTGATAGGTCCTTATCAGTGTGGTTGTAGACCAGGAAAGTCCACAGTTGATCAAATATTCACATTACGGCATTACAAGAACCCCAAAACGACACCCACCATCTTTTCATCGATTTCAAGGCCGCATATGACAGCATCTACAGAACCGAGCTGTATAGAGCCATGTCTCGTCCATTTGTGCAGGATGACCATGGAGAATTCACGCTCCTCCATATAGGTTGGAAACAACTTAACAGAACCTTTCGATGTCAAAAAGAGTTTAAGACACCACGTCACCATCGACAAACGTAACTTTGAAGTAGTCTAGGACTTCGTCTACCTAGGCTCCGCTGTAAACGCAGAAAACAACACCAGCGCTGAGATCAAACGCAGAATAACTCTTGATAACCGCTGTTTCTTTGGACTAAGAAAGCAATTGAGTGGTAAAGTCCTTTCTCGAGGGACCAAAGTTTTGCTATATATAAGGCCCTCATCATCCCCGTTCTACTCTACTATACGGAGCAGAAGCATGGACTTTGACAAAAGCGGATGAAAGCACCTTGGGTCGCTTCGAGAGAAAAGTTCTTCGTGTGATCTACGGTCCCGTAAGCATTGAAGGGGAATGGAGGAAAAGATTGAACGACGAGCTGTACGGGCTGTACAGCGACATAGACTTAGCCAGAAGGTTAAAAGTCCAGCCACTAAGATGACTGGGTCACGTAGAGCACATGGAAACAAATGCTCCGGCCCGGAAAGTCTTCAAATCCACATCAACAGAACAACGCACTAGAGGAAGACCGCGGATCAGGTGGCGCGCACAAGTGGAAGGTGACCTCACCCAACTTGAAGCACGAAACTGGGACCGAGCTAGATAGAGAAGTTTG
This sequence comes from Eupeodes corollae, assembly GCF_945859685.1. Lineage (NCBI taxonomy): Eukaryota > Metazoa > Arthropoda > Insecta > Diptera > Syrphidae > Eupeodes > Eupeodes corollae. The sequence continues at coordinate 271,220,015 of NC_079147.1, forward strand.
TGGGGTGGGGCCCTAGTTCACACAAGAGAGATTTGATTTTTGTAAGAATAATATTTTTTTAATAAAATAATTTTTTGTTCGTAAGATATTTGAGGTGATTATTTCAGTGTTATTATCTGTTTAACAAAATTTATTTGAAGTTCATATTTTTGCCGTTTCTTGACATACGACCGAAGAAAAAACGTACACGAACATTCAAACGAACACACAAACTTCTTTCTAAAAACCTTTCATTTAAATTTTAGCGACTTTGAAACATCGAGAAATGCTAAAATTTTCAACCAAACAAATCGGCCTGATTACATTAACTTCTTCGGAAGGTAATAAAAAATGAAAAAGAATCCGTCGGTTTAATTTTGGAACGTACCTACGCAAACTTCTCCTTAAAAATCTTGTATTAAGACACCTTTAAACATGGAGAAATGTCAACATTTTCATTTCGAAAAATCGGTCTGTTTAAAATAACTTCTTTGAGAGTTGATAAAAAAAGTATCCATCGGTTTTTTAAATATGGCCCAACGCAAGAACGTACCTAGAATCTTTTATTTAAGTTCTAAGAACCTTGAAACGTCGAGAAATGTCAAAATTTTCAATTCGAAAAATCGGAGCGATTACAATAAAACATATAAGGGAAGAGCTGTAGAGCGGAGTACAAAAATCATGCAGACCAAAATCTGTTTCAAATTTCGATTTCGACTTTGTTAGGAACAGAAACCACAGAAATAGTGGGTCCTCATTCAAACTGATGGATTTGAACTTATTCCAGAAACTGTTTTTATTGCCCAAATAGAAATTGGATAGAAAAACGGAAAAGTAGTTCCTTTTGGAATTTCCAACATTATGAATTCAATTTTTGGGAATACCTCCACAAGCAAGCCTAGAACCACATTGTCACTTCTCAATATAGTTTGCTCATAACAAATTCCAAAACAAATATTTGTCATTCTTTTTTAATCGAAGGAATTTAAAAGAATTTTAACTGAATGGTATTTCTCATAATTAAATTAAATTAAATCAAAAATGTTCTATTATTAACAAAAAATGTGTGTATACATAATTTTCCATCAGCTGCCACGAAATTTTCATCTTTTTGGTTTTCACCCAAGTTGGTTTTATTATGCATTCAGCTACTGTGTGTCTTTTTATCTCCAAAGTGCATTCAACTCGAATCTTTACTATGAAGACCTTAACTATAGAAAAGATACATAATTGGAATGGAAAATTAAATTTGTTTCGCATTCCAACACACACAAGGCCAACACACCACTCGAATATGTAACACTTTGCAGAACAGAACATTTCTTGATAAAATTTTAAAGAATGTATATTTTTCATCTTCAACTTTAGGTATTACGATGGTTTTTCAGAATTTTCAAAAATAAAAAACATCATAAAGCTCCATCAGAACATTAAGCCCTCCCACTTCCATAATATTCATATACCTACACATTTTCTCATCAAAAATCTCGAAAACTCCATCTGTTTTTCGATTATGATGAATGTCCGAAAATTGTTTGGAATTTTCGAGATAAATCACTGCTCCTGATGCTGCTTGTGATGTTGGTTATGGTGTTCGTTTCCGAGACACATAAAAACACACATATTTTAAGTTTCACCCACATTTTGTGCCTCGTGATGTGTTTGGGGGAACCAAAAACATAATTTTATTTTTTTAAATTTTATACCAAAATGGAACTTTTTCCCATGGGACTACCAAACAAACGACGACCGACGATGACATGGTAACAGCTTGCTATTATATTGGACATACATAGGTACCCTCCTACCCTGGAGTAGAGGTACGGGTGACCGGGACAAGTTTAATGGAAACTCGCCGTGGCCGCTTTAAAGGAATTTAATTGAATAATTATATAATATATAAGTGAAGTGGAAGACCCATACTTTAGCTTGTACAATGTAGTTCCTAAACCAGTTGCTGGTAGGTATAAGGTATTCCTTAACATATAGAATTAGCACTACTTGCGGGCTATCTACACCTACAGGGTGGCTCAAAAGTGATTTCTTAATTTAAAGTGATAACTAAAATTTAGAGATTTGATTTTTGATTGATAATAATTTATTAAGAGATTTTTTTGGGCTAATGTCTCCCAAAAGATGATCAGCTTTATGTTTTTTTATACTATCCGCGCACTAAAGGGGTTATGAATACCCTTACAATGATTGAACATAGTGCGAGCAATTAGGAAAAGAGGATAGGATTGAAACTAAAAACCGATGCACATTGGTTTTGAATGTCTGCACTTGTAATGAGTGGGAAATATTGAACCTGGTAAAGTATTCCACATTCGTGTAGTGTGGCTAAAGAAAGAATCTCTGTACTTTACAGTACGTCCGAAATTAGGTTCTAAGGTAAACTGATGGGCATTCCTAGCAGTACGGGTATTACGGTTGAATTGTTTACAAAGAGGAATGCAACTGGCTATTTCAATTGAGCATTGTTTATAAAAGTAACAATAAACAATGACAGGCATGGGACCTTGTAGCGGTGTTTAAGAGAAGCAAATGTCTTGTTAAGAGAACGATCTCCAACCATTTTTTATGTTCAAAGACCCGGGTTCTTTTTAGAGTAATTTCGATAACACTTCGTAGGACATTGAGACCCATGGAATTCATTTTTTTGAAAACTATTCTTAAGTTTTCGAGAAGCTCATGGTTTTAAATGCTGTACGAATTGAATTTTGTATGGAATCCGGTGCAAGTCGGTTCTTATAACTCTTCCCAATGAACTGTTGAACAAGTTGACCAGGACGCTGTTTCTGGACACTTGAAAGAATCCGTTTCTTTTTTCAGTTAAAGCAATTCAGCTAGGTACTTCTTGAGGAAATTGTGCCACCAGTGCCGCAATCAAGTGTGCAGAGGGTGAAGACTTTAACATATTAAGATGAGGCCGATAAGCTCTTACGTTCACATAGTGGATTGATTAATTTCAAAATAAAATTCAATTAGTTTGGTTCCTTCCAAAGCGGTGATTTACATTTTGAACCACCCTGTATAACTAACTAAAGGTAATGTGGACAAAAACTGGACATGGACTCAAAATCAAGAACAAGATGAGCAAAATGAACTTGTTTAAGAACATAGATATAGCAAAAACGAAACAGGAAGGAAGGAAATTTGTTCAGATGAGTTCACATTTTATTCTACGTCTTGCTCTGTTTTATTTCGTTTTGTAATTTTGCAGTAGGTAAACATTTGCATTTTTAATTCGTAGTTACAAGGATGTTATTTTTTTCAGACTCTTCCTTTCGTTTTACTTGGTTTTCATTTTTGCAGACTTTTTGAATAAAATAACTTGTTCTCGTTTCGGTTCGTCGCTTTCAATTCAGTTTTTTTCGTTCTTATTGTTTAATTTTATTATTTTTTGAAATTTTATTTTTGGTACTGAAAAAGTGTTTGCATACGCGGTGATGCATGCATACTAAAAAGACGTGTCATCGAATTTGATGAAAGATAAATACATTTTTAAAATAGGGAATAAAAGATTCGAACAAGTCGCATAAAAATGATCGAATATGTCTACAAAAAGTTTTGTTTACTCATGGAAACATTAAAATCATAAGGTCTTAAACTTTTGTTTGCAATAGTGTATATTTTTAGTAAGTTTTTTAAAGCTAAAAATTTAAGTGATAATAAGCTGATTTAAAATTCTACATTATTGATTTTAATTCCAATAACAATCCAACAAAATTATTGTATTTTTATGATACTCGATGTATTTTTGTTACGATTTAGCAGATTGATGTTCTCACAACTTTTTGTTTGCTTATTTGGCACTCTAAGCATTATATCTTATTTTTCAGCGATTTATCCTGATAATATCAATAACGTAAAAATTAATTAAAGCTTATAAAGTTTCAATTTAAGGTTGAAGAAGACGGTGCTATTCCGCCTAATAACGAAACATTTGGTAGAGCTTCCGATAGCTTTTAAAAAAAAAACAAACAAATGTTTCAGAAAAATGCATAACAGCTTCATTTGAATGTGCTCAAAAGGTTAATTAAAGTGCAACTTTGGGACTTTTTGACTTGACTTTTATGGGCTGCTTTTCACTCCAAATTCGGAAGATTTGTTTGTTCATGTATCCATTCAACCAGAAGTGGGCTTAGTCTCCGAACACAATTTTTCGATAAAAGTGGAACTTCGGGCAACTTCTCAAGAGCCCATTCACCAAAACTTCGATTTTGTGGTAGGTTAGGTTAGGTTGAGCGGCTGACAGTTGATGTCTTTATCGTCACACATAAATAAATACAGATCCATTGTGATATTAGTGAGTATTGCTACTAAGAAAAACCTATATGTTCAGTAAGTCAAGCCATTTAGAGGTTTTGATGAGGTTCAGAATGTTAGCACTATTGAGTTCTTCTGAATTCGCCAAGAAATAATTGCCAAGCAATTTCTCCCTTTGATAGGAGAGTGCGGGACAGTGACACAGAAAGTGCGAAGGTCTTTCGTTTTCAATTCTTGTACCAGCTAAATTTTGAAAGGCTTTTAACCTAAATTCTTCCGTGAAATTTTACATGTATTGGAGTAAAAGAGGCCCAATTACTGCAAGCGTCGCTCACTGGGGTCCATTGTATGAGGAGATGCCCATATGTCAATTTTTGATATTATAAATATTACGGATTTTTTAATGTACAGCTAAAAACACTGACCCTTTAAGAGATATGATTTTTAACGATTGAGCTTCAAAATTTTAAAATCCAATTGAAGACCAAAAGAGTGAAGTATGGAAGGTATCAAGACAATTTTCTTAAAAATGATACCGGATATTTTAACCTTACACTTCACGCGTCAAATAAAATAAATAGACCAACATTTCGCTTTGAGGAAAGCAGTGATGAGTCGAAAAGCAGAAAACCAGGAAATGCTCGTGCAAGAAATGATTTCGACCTACTGACATGTGCAGCAAAAATGAGCTTGAGAGCCGAAGGAAAACAACAGAAGCTGATCTTACGGAAGGGATTGTATGGACATAAGAACGACTATTAACATTGTCAAATTTCGCCTCATTAAGTTTTATTCATTATTATTTTTTGTTTTGTAATAAACACACACTCAAGGGTATATTACTACCCTTATTATGCCGAGGCATAGTGTGAGCACTAGGAAGAGGAGAGAGGGTTTAAAAGGATATGTCGGTGCACATTGGTTTTGAATTCCTGAATATTGCAATTATTAGGAAAGACAGAGTGTGGTAAGGCATTCCACATTCGCGTAGTACGGCTAAAGAACGAATCTCTATAATTGACAGTACGGCCAAAGTTGGGCTCGAGGGTATACTGATGAGCATTCCTAGAAGCGCGAGCATTAAGGTTGAACTGTTTAAGGGGAGGAATGCAACTGGCTATTTCTCTAGAGCATAAACCGTTAAAATAACGGTACAAAAGGGGCAGACCAAAGACCTTACAACGATGTTTAAGCGAAGTAAATGAACTTACGATGACATTATCATCTATCAATTTAAATGCTCTACTTTCAATACTATCCAAGTGGCTTAAGTAAGTTGCAGGAGCACCAGCCCAGAGATGGAAGTTATACTCAAGCTTTGGACGAATGTAAGTCTTGTAGATAACAGCCAGATCAGAAGGGGTGAAATATTTCTTGCATCGCCTTAGGAAAGCCAAACACCATGCGCCATTTTTGGCGACATCGGGTATGTGATCATTCCACAGAAGGTGGTTGGTGATACACATACCGAGAATATCGAGATTTTCAGTCTCATTGATGCAAGTGCCATCCATGGATAATGACAATGGGGTTATATCTCTCTTTAACGATACATCACAGCATTGGGTTGGCGACGCATTAAATTCCACACGGTTTTTTAATCCTCATTGAACAAAGCTGTTTAGGTCGGAATTTAATGAGCTTATCATATTTTGTCGTTGCAGTTCCACATCCGAAGAAGAGGGATGTGAGTCTGAAAACTGTCTGGATTAGATGATGCAGACAGGAGATCATTAATAAAAATGAAAAAGAGTGTTTGAGATAAAACAGAGCCCTGGGGCTCACCAGCATTTATTTTATGGTTCTCAGACTTGAATCCATCCAATACTACTTGTATTGAACGATTCGAAAGGTAATTACTAATCCAAAGAACCAGGGATTCATGAAAACCGAAAAAACGCATTTTCGATAAGAGAGCCTGGTGCTAAACCCTATCAAATGCTTTTGAAATATCTAGCGCAATAATCTTACTTTCTCCAAAACGATGTAAAGATTGGCTCCACTGTTCGGTGAGATGAACCATGAGATCGCCAGTGGACCTATTGCTACGAAAACCGTATTGTCCGTCATTAAGAAACTTTCGCTCTTCGAGATATTTCTTGAGCTGATAATTAATTAGCGTTTCCATGACCTTGGAAAGAAGGGACGTAAGTGCAATCGGTCGGTAATTAGAGGGTGAGGAAGATTCGCATTTTTTGGGAATAAGCTGGACAAATGCAGTTTTCCATCCTCTCGGAACGAAACCTGAGGAGTAGGACAGATGAAAAAGCTTACGCAGTGGTTTTGCCAGCGTTGAAGAACACCTCTTCAGAATAATAGCGGCGATATCATCCAGAACAGCGGATTTATTTATATGAAGATCGTTAGGACTCTCGCTACAGTACGAGTGCGAAAAAAGATTAATCCCATAGAATAACTAACTCGCTCAAGTACAGGAGGTGTCATAATTTTCACTGGTAGCGTAGAATTGGCGGCGAACTGTCTAGCAAAGAGATTTACTTTGTCTAAAGAGCTAACAAAAGGAGTGTCATTGACAACGAGTGTAAGAACCTTAAAAGGAAGAATTCCCCATGTTTTTTACAAATGACCAACAATTTGTACTGCCTTTGGGACATTGCAGTATTTTTTTGTCGTAACTTTTGGTCATGTAAAAATTTGGTCCGTCGAATATGGGAATTGCAGGCCTTCCTGGCTTTTTCCAGCTTTCCTCAGTACTGTTGGCTTTATAGCAACGGAAACTTACCTCTTTGGCCCTAATAACCTCTTTACAGCTCGCATCAAACCAAGCGTTTTCCTTGGGTCTGATACTTTTAACCCTGTTCGGTATAAAAGTTCTCATTCCCTAATTTAAGTAAAAGTCAGTAGAACATTACTCGAAGCTTCACAAAAGATATTTTTCGATTTTTTCGTTTATTTAGTAATGTCAAAATTACAATGCATCAATTTTGCAAAACTAAAAGCCTCTTCTTTAGCCAGTAAACTCTAAAAAATTCAGATATTGTTTTGTTTTCCAAGTGGGAGCTTCGATGGAAGCTCAAGTCACAACCAACACACATTTTTATCAAAAGCTGCTGATACTAAATACATGGTTTTGACCTTTCTTAAGCCTTTATGACTAAGTAAAAAAATTCAAGACGATTTAGTCTTATGGCAAAATTATTAGTCTTCTTTACCCAGATTAAGTAGTCCAGGTAAGTCTCAAATACAAAAAAGGTACGTTAGAACTACCTTTAATGCAAAAACAAAATATGGAACACAAGATTAAGAATTTAATTCCGACTTACGAAAACTTTTCTTTTGGTATTTCGATAGAACATGTGTAAATTAGATTATTCGAGTCTTTGCTACACTTGACCTATAAGTAACTAACTTTATCTTGGCGCTTATCAAGCGAAAACAAAAAGACATTAGACATACATTTAAAACCAAGTTCGGGCTTATTGTCGACAAGTCGAATCCGGGTTTTGGTACCTCGGATGATGAAAATGTAAGTCGAAAGTTTGTCCAAAATTACAAACAATATCCAGTGGATATCAGATCAACAAAGACAAGTTTAACTAGTTTTGCTTTGATACAGCCTGTCTTAATACCCATGACTTCTACTCTACACTAAAATCTTAGCGCATGGATCCTAGATTTTACGTAAAGCCTTGCTACCAATCGGAATGCTAAGGGAGAAGACACAGAAGTTCCCAAATAACGATTTTATTTATTATTTTTCCTCAACAAAGAAAACATGAAAAAAGCATTGTTTCCAATTTCAAAGCAAAACAACTTCCCTTCAAGTGACAGTTTAAAGTCGTAGTTTCTATAGAAATTATGTATCCTTATGTAAGTTGTAACACTTACCATAAGGTCCCAATAGAACCCTTATGCTGAACTAGTTTTACTTTCAATCTCGTTTCTCATATGTAACTACTGCGTACACCACAGTTACGAGATCAATGGGTTAAGGTAAATATACTCATAATATTTTGTAACAAAACCAATACTTATCCTTATGCAAGGAATAAGTTAAAAATATGTAATGAGGAGGAAAAAATATGTCAGGAGGAAATACTCTTAACTACACCGAAAGAAAATCAAACAAAGGGAAAAGTTCCAAACGTTTCTATTTTCAGTTGTATTAAAATCGTTGATGGAAATTCTTTTAAGTCAGAACTTAGCAAAAGTCTGCAGTATTTAGTCTGCAACAAAATTCTTCCATTAACTTTAGTCAATTTTTTTTAGATGAAATTAAACAATTTCGGGTAAAAATGTTACCGATCCTTTTTTTGTTTTTTAATTTTGATGGAAGCAGAATCGACATATATTAGTCTCTTGGTCTCACTTAAAAACTAAGAAACTGATAGCTAAGGATGAGGCCAGCGAAAGGGACATTTCTGGAGATCAATTCTTAAGCAAGTAAAGGTTACACAGACATTCCGTAGCATGCGAATATTGGGTTCATTGCAACCATAAGAGTTGCTGTGAATTATATGATAAAAGAGGTGAATTACGGGGGTTAGTGTTAAAGAAGATGCACTTATAAAGATAAGGACAGTTAGTAGAGCCAAAAAGCAGTCGATGGATAAACAAGGTGTCAGAAATCTCTTTACGTTCTTTAGGAGTCTAAAGATTAATTAATTCAAGGCGGTCTTAATATGGAGAAAGGATCAGTCCAACAAACCAAGGTAGGCCTCGAAGGGAAAATCAAAAGAAATGTCTTTGAACGCTTTCAATTCCAAGCACATTTTCATCTCGGTAAGGGGATCTTACTTAAAGGTCGTATTCAAGGAGGGGACGGACAAAGGTGGTGTCGAGATATCGGGTAACGTAAAAGTTATCAAATTTCTTTGACTAACGTTTTACAAATCGATTGATGGGTTGACTTTGAGTCATCATCTATATGAGCAGGCAAATATATCTCTAGCCTAAGGTCGCGATTTTTTTATATAGTGATTTTAAATCGGAGGCAGGCCAAATTTGAGACGACCTGTTTAGTAAACAATCAGCCAACACCTGTAAGTTCAATGAACGCAAAGCCGGCCGAGGCAGTCTTTTCCTTGCAGTGCACAAGAACTCGGCCTTTCGCAGACTTGGCTAATTTTGTTTGCGTCGGGTCGAGACTTGGGCCTACCGATCCGTACAAGATCCAACTAACGCAGGAGCTCAAAGTTTATTACCATAGACAACGCCGTTTGTTCGCTGCCTGGGCTTCGAATCGTTTGGGGAAGGATTCCAATTTTGACCGAAAAATCATCTTTAGTGACAAGGAGCATTTTTGTTAAAAACCAAAATTGCCTTATATGGGACAAACCAACCCGCGCAAGGTTCACCAGGTGATAATGCATCGTTAAAAAGTTACCGTTTGGTGTGGATTTTGGGCCGGCGGCCTTATTGGTACGTACTTTTTTGAAAACGACGTTAGTAAAACGGTCATATGGACCTAGACGACATGCGGTTCCAGCAAGACGGCGCTACGTGCCACACAACAAACGCCACGACATCTATACACATCATCTACTCGCTCTTATTGAAAAAGCCTATATTTAGAACTTAGCAGTTCTTTTAAAACCAGCCTTAGTAACTGTCGAGGTCTATCATCGGCGTAAAGTGAGTTATCAAAATATTTTGTAATCAACTCTATGTCATTATTGGTAAGGATAAAAAATAGAGGACCCAAGTGGCTACCTTGTGGCACTCCATAGGTAGCAAGAAAAGGATGGGAGAGAGCTCATTTGAAGCGCTTACCACTCTCCAGATATGACAAAAGGCCTGAAAATAAAGTTACATAATTATGGTGATGGATATTCCATGAAACTTGGATCTGATGTTCAGAAAATATTGCTTTAAAAAATAGTGTCCGCTTTTTATAACATTTCGAAAACTCGTTGAATAAATTTGTTTGCGTGTAATTTCTTCCTTTACTTATCACTTGGGTATTTTGTTTCAAAAACCACTTCAACAGGAAGGTGTGTCAAGGAGACGCGAAAGAAGACGAAAAAGAAGAAACAAGTCACTGAGTGAATCTTGATTCTAAGTAAAACTTGCGTGACCTGACTGTCAGCATTTGTCAGTCGCAGTCGAGTATGGTAAGGAAGGATACGTACTTAACTTAACATAGGTAGATAGGTATACCTTCCTATATCTCAACGTCTTCATGCATAATATTATACCCAAGTCGTCCTTATAAGGGTTCCTTCGCGAAATTATTATAAAGAAGAAGAAGAAGAAAATAAGAACTTGATATTCCAGTTATATGTACATAACCATTGCTATCTTATAGCCCTGATGCCAGATACGCTGATATGCCTCAAGACTGAAGCCCGAAGCCTGAAGGGCGCAAAACGGTAAAGATAAGATGAGGAACAACAAGGAATTTGTGTGAAGGTTAGATGTTCTGTTTCGAAACAAAAAGGAAGAAGTATTATAAAAATATAAGTAGGTACTGTTGAAGAACATAGAAGAAATAAGATAGACAAAAATGTTTGCGTAAGCTGAAAGTTAAGAATTGTGCGAGAATATGGATGATTCAGCAAACCAAATGAAATAAAAGAATAAGTAGAATAAGAGACGACATCAAGTCTTAATGGATTCAATAATATAGGCGTTCTTTTAGACTATAGCTTTGCCTTGTTCTTGTGCTCTATTTTCAACGTCTTTTTCTACTTCCATACTTCAGTTTCTTGTTGTTGTTTTCGGTGGTTCGTTTTCGTTAAGGAACTTCTTCAAGGGTAGATTCGGCTTATAGCCTTTTGTATAGCCTTTTGTAAGAAGAGGTTGTGAATCATTTTTTTTTTAGTCTTTTGGTTTGGTTTCGGGGATGATTGTATAAATTGAAATTATTCTCGCAAGTCTTATTATTTTATCTATTTATACGTCGTAGTTGGCAAAAATTCAGTTAACGATGAATATTAGTATCTGTGGCCAATTGAGACATATTTTTACGACGCACAAAGTATTGTAGAATATTGATACTATATACAAGTACAATAAAACCTACTTAAGGGGGATTGATTTATATTATTCGCATTTAGGTTGAAAATGAGGGGAGATGATATTATCTAAAAGTCGTTACATGGAAGTCGCAATATCTTAAAAACTTGGGTTTTGTTAATGTAACTATAATAAATATTAATAATTTGAAATGATTGTGGTTAAGTATATTGCATTACTCTTGGGGATGTCACATTGACCTAAATATATATTTTTATTGCTAACTCTAAGAAAAAATATCGAAGTTATGAGTGAATTTGAATTAAATTCATTTTCATTATACAGATACTTTTGAGATAGTTTCAGTTTTGGCATTTGTCATGTGTTTATTTTATTTTTTATTTTGGAGAGGAGATTTTCAGGGTTATCTAATAATAAATTAGTAATTTTAAATTTAAAACGGAGGTTTTCATTCTTTTCTCTTGAACACTTGAACTGAAAAATGTTGTGAAATAAGCCGAATTGTGATATTTAAAACTTTGAAGTAAAGATGTTTTCTGTTAAAATTTCGTGACAAAATAATTTGTTTTCGTTTTTTCTTCGAAAACGTTGAGAAATGTCAATATCAATTCGAGCAATCGGACTGATTACAATAATTTCCGATGAGAAGTTGAAATCTTTAACGTACTGTTTTTACAACATACAAAGCTAATTTTGAAAATTTCAATTTTTTAAAATCATAAAAATGGTACATTTTTTTGCAATAATATCTATCCGTAGTGAAGTATGATTTTAGACGTTTTACAAATACAAAATTTCACTGCATATAGAATTAAGCAGCTTATAGAATTTTGATACTCTTGTGTACCTCAAAGGTATGTTCGTAGAGTATTGTAGGTAATTTGTTTTTTAGCATTCTTTTTTTTAATTAGCACTTGCGTCACAGTCTTTGACTGTTAACTGCACTTTTTGAGATATTTTATCTGCAACGAAAGTAACCCTTTGAAAGCGCTGTCTTAGTCCAGTAAATAAAGATTTTCACTTCAAAAAAATCCACCAGTTTTGAAACTTGGTACACTTACTTAGGGATGCTTGGTGATGACCCAAAAAAAGGCCCCAAGGCTCCGACGTGAGTTCTAACGGCAGTAAGGTTAGGTTGAGGGGCTGACTGTTGATGTCCTTACCGTCACACTTAGATCAATACAGATCCATTGTGATACCCGTCAGTATTGCTACTCAAGCTAATAAGAAAAACCTATATGTTCGGTTAGTCAAGCCATTTAGAGGCTTTGACGAAGTTCAGAATGTTCGTACCTGGCGTACTAGAGAAATCTTCTAAATCTCCGAAGAAATAGTTGCCCAGCAGTTTCTTCCTTTGATGGGAGAGTGCGGGACAGTGACACAGAAAGTGCGGAGTATCTTCCTGCACCTCTTCGTCACCGCATCCTCTGCATAAATCATTTGAACTAATTATCATCTTTTTCATATGATAAACTAACAGATTATGTCCGGTGACTATGATCATTATTGATATTTATTCTTTTTGAGATTTCCTGTTTTAAAAAACAGGTAGGGGTGCTAACTAGCTAAGCTTGGCTTACGTCAAGCATTGACCCTAATCTTGCTAATTCATCAGCTTTCTCGCTGCCTAGTATATCGCTGTGGCCTGGGACCCAGCAGAGTCTTATATTGTGCTGTGCGCCAAGAACCTTTGCTTTGATTTTACCTCAGTTGCAGTAATCGCTTTTATTGCTGCTTGGCTATCAATATAAAAGGTGATATCAGCTCGTGTTATCGCCATCATTGATACCTTTTTAGCAGCTGTTGTCACTGCCTGAACCTCCGCGTGGAAGATGCTACTGTAGTTTTGAAGCAAAAGCGATACGGTTACCTTGAGAGCTTCAGAATAGTAGCCATTTTAGAGCCATCGGTATAGATAGCTATTGGAGACTCACTGGAGTATGGTATATTATCTATCCATTCCTCTCTTCTTGAGATGGCGGCCTGGAATGGTTTATGAAAATCAAGTTCGGGTATTTTATAGTTTGTTGTATTACTATGACCATTAACTTTATGAAGGATCTGGGCATGTCATATATGGAACTGTTTATCAAGACTTTAGTTTCACTAAGTCTAGGGCACTTTTGGCCGCAGATTCTTGAACAAGCAGGTCTAGGGGAATTAGATTGAGCATAACTTTCAGTCCCGCAGTTGGAGTGGATCTCATTGCTCCCGTAATGGCAGTGCATGCAAGTCCTTGAATTTTTGTCAAAGTTTTCAGGTTCGAGATCTTTTTTAAAGCTTTCCACCATGCCAAATTACCATAGGTTAGTTAATTATTGCCGAATACATCCATCTGATAATTTTAGGATTTGGTCCCCAGGTTTTCCCAAAAATTCTTGTGCAGGAGTAAAAGGTAATCGATGCCTTTTTGAATCTTTGGTCTTCAGGCCCCAGTTTAGTTTTTTATCTAAGATCACACCGAGATACTTTGCGTGATCAGAGATTTTGAGAGGGCAACCTTCAATTAAAGGTGTTTTAAAATCAGGTATTTTGCGAATGTTAGTAAATAGCACTAGTTCTGTTATAGCTGAATTGACTGTCAAACTCTCAAACTTTCTTCCGCTAGCTCAGAGTTAATTTGTCTCTTTCTGAGCAAACACATTATCCACTGTGTTATTGCCTTTTCGACTTTGTGGTCGTACAAGGCTTGCTTCACTGTTTCGTTCTTCACGTTATTAAAGGCTCCCTCAATATCCAAAAACGTTGCAGGGTCATTTAGTGATTTTTCTATGACGCTGATAAAGCTGTGCAATGCTATTTTAACGCTTTTTCCTTTAATGTAGGCATGTTGAAATTCCGATATACAGTCAGGTTTAAGGGTGCTTCGGATGTGTATATCACTTAACCTTTCAAAAGTTTCGAAAATACGCGATGTTAGACTAATGGGTATATAGTCTTTGGCCCCCGTATGGATAGGTTTACCTCACGCCACGATAAGGAAACATACCCCCTTTAAGGCTGTTATTGAAAATACTAGCTAGGTGTGGGATGATAAGGTTTATGCTCTTCTGGAGCATCATAGGGTTATTCTGTCTAGACCAGGAGATTTGTACGGGGAAAAGGAGTTAAAATCAGTTTTGGTCTAAATTTCGCAAATTTGTTTTCAATTTTGTAATAAATTTTCTGACAATTGGCCAATGTTACCAACTTTTAAATCTAAAAACCTGACTACTGCGAATGGGTTTTTTGACAAGTTTCTCACTGTACTATTCATAAAGTCCTTAAAAACACGGCTAAAGTATAAATTTGAGATTTTATAAATTATTTCCAGAGCTTATAATGGAGAATTTACTTCTATTCAGGTTTGAGGGAAAATTAAAATAAGGATCGAAAGATATTAGTATTCTAAAAGGTCATAGAAGATTTTGAAAATAAATACGATACGCTTTTGGGTCCATAATCTCATCCATTCTAATATTTTTAAAATTATTTAAAACTTTTATTAAGAAAGTCATCATACATTCTGATATCAAGATGTTATATATATAAAATACCTGGATTTTCAAGATCTTCTAGTATTAAACAACAACTTGTTACAACATACCTGAAAAAGAAAAAAAAATATGTTAAAAATATAAGACATTTTACATATTTTAAAACAAAAAAAAGACATGTTTATTAAGTTTTAAAGACGAGAAAAAACTATTGGTTCAGGATATTATAAAATTTTACAAATTTTACAAATCTAAAAAATTCGAATGTTTAGACATTAATTTTCTAATGCAAAATCATACGAGTAATGTAACTAAAGTAAAGAAAAACAAAATGCGGAGTTACCATTTCTAAGAGCACTGTCTACGAATTTTTGAACTTTTGTACGTAACAATGGCATAATTTAAAATTTCAATGTAAACTATGTACCTATGTACACATTCTGCCTACAATTAAAAAAAACTGAGTAATAAAACACCCCCAACACAAATTAATTCACATTTAACAACAACAACGACGACAAAAAGAAATCAATTTAATATCCCCTTGTGATGTGTTTGAAGTGTAAATAAGATTCCATTTATCGTAAATAAATAAAATATAAATGCGTTTTATCTATCTGACACTAAGCCAGCATCAGCATCCAATTCATCCATAAAAATGTGTTTCCTCTTTTTTTCCATTAACCGCACTTTTATCTATATACCATCCAACAGTGCAGATCCAAATGTCTATCTGAAATACTCTTCTTAATATTGTGGTGGTCTTCGATTAATATTCACTATTATACAGGGTGGGTCGAAAGTTTCTTCCTAATTCAAAAAAACGTCATGACTCTGTTATTTTGAAATTGGTTTCTATTTTTAAAGGTACTTTTTTCGAGAAACCGCACCAGACTTTTATCTGACGGGTTATCTGAAGAGTAAAGTGTACGTAGGCTGAAGGAAGACAGATGTATTTAAGTACAAGCCTTAAAAAAAGATGTCCTTATAAAATTAATGGGAAACGCAGTGGAAAAAGCTCTTCTCTGAGCATGAACCTGGTGCTCATTTCAGGGAAATCATATTTTATACCTTAATTCGAAAATTAAATATTTATAACAAAAATTCAACCTACAAAAGTTGAAACTAGGATGTCACATTAGACCCACCCTGTACTTGAATATGTCATATATATCCGCCCACACTGTATACTTTTTGTGGTACAAAAGAAAATCGTCCCGACTGACTGCTTTTAATGGCATCTTACGATTATGGTAATTACTTTTTATCGAACACACACTGGCGACACACACAATCATTTCCATCTTCCGTCCGCTTCTTCTGCAACTTATGTACAAACACCCAACCCCTGATATGTAAAGAAAAACTACTTACTTCAATTGGTTTGATTCAATCAAAATCATATCGCACCGCAGACTTACTTGAAAACTTACTCCTAATACGTGTCAATATAGTTTTGAAGAAAACACAAATAGAAAGAAACAAATGGAAATAGTGTAGCACCCTATAGTAGATAAAATAATACAGAAAAAAGCTTAAAGTTTTGTCGTCAGATCAAAAAAGGGAAAAGGAAGTTGGAACTCTAAAAAAAACAAGACGAATAACCTTAAAAATTTGTGTTATAGAAAATTTGAACTGTGACATAAGTTTTTGTTCAAGAAACTTTATTTTTGTGGGATATTCGAAAAAACAATGTTTTTTAAAGTCCAAACAGTAGTCAATTAGTTTTTTATTGGATCGATCACTTAGTTACCTTTTAAATGACACATGACGTTCACTTTTTGCGAATATCCCGCTTTTAGGGTATTTCGATTTTAAAACCAAATTATGCATCTAATTTCCCAATTTTATTATGATGATATTAAATCTGCGTAGTCATAGAAATCAATCACCCCTCTAAAAGTTCAAAGTAGATAGGAAAAAGATTTAACAACTATCTAATTATTAATTAGACGATGAGAACATTTTCAAGCTATTGAAATTTTGTTAATATCCCAAATTGAAATCAATTGAAAGTCGGTTCGAATTTAATTCAACCCAAAACCGTAAAAAATACATTTTCACTATGGGTAAAATAAAAAAAACAACACTGCAACCATCCCTCTCATGAGGGATATTCGCAAAAATTATGTATGCTTTTTATCAAAGTAACACAAACATTTAAACTTTTTTCTTTTGAATTAAACCAACATTTTTAATTCAAACAATACTCAAATGTGGGATTAAGTAGCATTTTATGTTATAAATACTAAAATCAGATTTAGAGTCTAGTAACTATCCATGTGGGATATTCGTAAAAACCCATGTGATTCTTTTCCTAGTTTAAAACAAAAATAAATATTTAAAACCGGGATCTAGGGTCTGAACACATCTTATGAGGGATATTCACTCAAAAAAGATGGCAGTTTTTTTCTTTATGAGTCAAAGTGTTAAAATTGAAAAATACTTAAACTATACTCTATAGTGTCTAACAAATGCTCATATGGGATATTCGCAAAAACACATGTCATCTTTTTTTTCTTAATTCAAAGGGGTACAAATGTAGTACCCGTGCGATCGTTAGTGCGTTGGACTGTCATGCCAGTGGTCTTGCATGTGCCATCTAAAGATTTTTTCCACGGGTACTGCCTCCAAGAGTAGTTCTTTTGATAAAAAGCGCTTTCCCAAATTAGCCGTTCGGATTCGGCTTAAAACTGTAGATCCCCTCCATCTCTGATTAGAGTACTCGCACACACAAATGGTTGAAAGTGTAATTTACTAGTGCCTAGTTCTCAACGGACTGTTGCACCACCTCATTTTTTTAAAGGGGTCAAAATCTTTATGTGGGATATTTTCATGAAAACAAGTTTAACATGAGTAAAAAAGAACACATTTTTCTATCACTATCAGTAAGCACAACTGCTTGATCACAACCTTCTTTAAAGCTCCTCCAGTGAGAACTTCATGCCCTGTATCCATTTTAAAGGTTAAAAAGAAACCTCATTGGTGGCGTAAAGAACTAGAACAATTCAGAAACACTTTAATAGATCTAAGTACACTAGATCTCCTTCTGACTGGGGCTTATATAAATAATCTCTAAAGCAATATAAAAAAGAATTAAGGAAGAGTAAGAGGTCTTCCCTGGGGAAACTTTTGTGGTAAAATAGAAAATACTTCAGAAGCCTCAAGACTCAGGAAAATTCTCTTAAAAAGTCCAACAATACCCAGTGCTAAGGCACGTAAACTATCACAGATGAAGAATCTCTTAATCTGTTATTAGACACCCACTTTCCAGGTAGCTCTAACATACTCAATGACTTAACATCAGAGTCTCAAGCTTCTACAAGCGATTTAGTTGATCTAATAACGCGGGAAAAACTGCAATTGGCCATAGACAGTTTGATCCATATACATCTCCAGGACCAGACGGAATCATTCCGGCCGAACTAAAAAAATGCTCAGACATGATCATTCCACCATTGGAAATCATTCTGACAAGCTGTGTAAGGTTGAGATATATTCCCAAAGCCTTGAGAATGGCAAAAGTAGTCTTCATTCCTAAAGCAGGGAAACCCTCCCACGTTAACCCTAACGATCTACGACCAATCAGCCAATCATCCTTCCTTCTTAAAACCTTGGGATGATTGATTGAAATTTACATCAGACAAAACTTAAAACCATGTCTCATTTCCACAGCTCAACATGCTTACTCTAAGGGAAAATCAGTAGAATAAGCACTTCCTCGAATACAAGAATATAACCTAGTAGCGTTCTTAGACATTGAAGGAGCTTTTCAACAACGTCAGTTACCAGGCGATAACAACAGCAATGGATAAGCTGGAATTAGAGAAATCACTTATAAGTCTCATGCTCAAAAGTAGGACAATAAGTTCTAGCATGAGAAGTTTCACTACCACCAGATCGGTGAATCGAGGCACCCCCAAGGTGGGGTCCTTTCGCCTCTTTTATGGAACATGGTAGTAAACGACCTACTAACATCATTAAAGGAATACCATTAAGCTTTTCCGACCAAGCTAAATTTGTAGGCCTCATTTTAGACAAAAAACTAAATTGGAAGGAAATTATTGATGAAAGAGTAAAAAAGGCTACTGTAGCGCTTTTTACTTGTAAAAAGGCCATAGGATCAAAATGGTTCTTCTCCCCAAAAATAACCCACTGACTATACACTTCTGTAATTAGACCGATACTCATTTATTGAGTTGTAGTATGGTGGACCGCACTGGACAAGATGGTAAATCTAAATAAGCTCATCAAAGTCCAGCGGTCAGCAGGTATGTGCATCACAGGAGCACTTGGCTCAACACCGACTGCAGCACTGAAAGTGTTTTTAAAAATAACACCTCTTGACATCTTCTCCAAAATGGTGGCAGCCAACTCATGTGTGAGGCTTAGAGCCACCTTTCAATGGACCAGTAACAATACTGGACATACTACTATTCTAGACAGTTTCAGATCTATCCCAGATCGCTTAGACTATACCACCCCAAAAATGGTATTCGGTAAAAGCTTCCATGTGTCCATCCCTTCAAGATCTCCTGGGAAGAAAAGAGACCCCTGGAAGACGATGCGGTACACTTATATACAGACGGGTCAAAGACCGATCACGGAGTTAGAAGTGGTATCTATTCGGAACAACTGAATCTCAGTCTATCATACAGACTTCCCAATCAATGCAGTTTATTCCGGACGGAAGTAATGGCGATTAAACAAGCACTATCCTGGCTCAAAGAAAACGTTGTCTTGTAAGGATATACGAATCTTCTCAGGCAGCCAAGCCGCTCTTAAATCTCTCGCGTCTGTCTCCACAAACTCTCAAATAGTCCACAATTGCCGATCATCTCTGAATGAGATGACGGAACAGTTTAATATTCACCTCATTTGGGTGCCGGGCCACAGAGACATTCCGGGAAATTTCAAAGCCGATGAGCTCGCCAAAAACGGAACACTTCTGCCTTATGTTAGACAAAAACATAACATATGAACATATCCTCAAGCAATAGGCTCTAGAATCAACAAATGCTAGATGGTCACAAAGTACCACCTGCCTAGCAACCAAGCAAATATGGCCAAGCATAGACTTAAAACGGTCAAAAGGCTTGATATCCCTGAGCAGACAAAGTATAAGCTCTACATTTGGAGCAATAACAGGACAATGCCTCATAGGAAGACATGCTCTGAGGCTAGGGTTCTACACAAATGACTTCTGTAGAAGCCAGATGGACGAGGAGGAAGAGGAAACAGTCCAACACCTTCTATGTACATGTCCAGCACTCTCCATTAGAAGGAATAACTTTCTCGGTAATCCCTTCTTCGATAATACCAGTGAACTGGCAACGATTGACACAAAATGTCTCTCTAACTTCATTAAAAGTACAAAATGTTTAAGTTCATTAGTGGTATCACAATGGACCCTTGAGGTCTAGGTGCGTCAATGACATCTAAACAGCCACTCCAACGTAACCTAACCTAATAATGATATTATCAGTACCAATACTAAAACAAGGCTTCGGGTGTAAAAACCACTTTTAAAGAAACAAAATAATAATAACACCAGTCTCAAGTATGTTACAAACACTTATGTGGGATATTCGCAAAAAAATTTGTTTGAGTTGAACAACAAAGTTGAAGACACAAATTCTTTTTACCATAATCCAAAGACTTTCAATCGATTATATGGGATATTCGCGAAAGAGCTTGTCCTTCCTTGAGTTCAACAAAAAAAAAATATTAAAAGTAAACAATTCAAAATCCCACTCTTAGATGCACCGTTTATGAAGCTTATTAGCGTATTTCCTTATAAGCTGAACAAAAGTTTAAAAACCTGTTAGTAAAATCAAGCACTAGGGTCTAAGCACTTTGTTGTGGAATATTTTAAAATTAAAATACTAAAATCATATCCTGGGAGCTTAAATTTTCTTAAGTGGGATATTCGCAATATAAGCATGTTAACAGTCCGGTGTTGGTCCACAAAATGTCATATGATTTGGAATAAGTTTACTGTAAGAAAATAGACAGTGTAGCATCCTATTGGTGGGAATAACGAATAACCCACTTATGGGATATTCACTAATACCAATGATTCTCCCTATTTTTCACCTTTTTTAACTTACAAACAAACTGAATTTACCCTACGGAGTCATTGTAATCAATTTCCCTTCTCAAAGCAAAGAGAAACAAAATTTATAAAATAAAAGAGAAACCATCAATTTCGCTTGCAATCTTCCAGATACAAATTATTCTTGGATTGATAACACACAACATCTCTACCTCCGTTCCTAAACCGTGCAAGAACAATAAAAATAGGACACATCAAATAAAATTGAAAACAATATGTTGTAATCCTCTGACACGAAGCACAGTTCCTAAAGAGAACGAAGATACAAGACTCTATAGTTAGAAGCCAGCAACAGTTCTGTTCAGCTTCAATTTCATCTGCAGTAACGCAGAAGCAAAACACCATTACCATCATCAGCCTCTGTGCTGTGTAGCCTAATGCGTGCTTCTATTTTAAGTGTGCTGTGGATATCGGCGAACGGCACGGCGGCGATAGCGGCGGTATAAGCCTGCATTTCACTGTATCATAATAGTCTTTCCCTCCATACGTATGATGATGATGGAGCTTGCAAAATCCAAGCCTTTTAGATTGACCCTAATCTGATGCCAATGGGAATGGCAAAAAAAACCTCTTCTTTTACTGCCAAGCTCGCGGTAAAGCCAGTATCCAACTCGTGCAATTCTCGGGGTGGCAGATAGCACTAAATAAAAATACATAAGTACAAATTGTGGGAGAAAATATCTATGAACTTAAGGATAAAGTCTGTATAGGCTTTAAGCTTCTATATACCTAGTGAGATTTTTATAGTGGCTTATACACACATTGCCATGGGATGTGAGCGAATGTGCTGTTTCTACTAATGCGATTTGAGTGACTCTGTGACTATAGGAAAGTTGCAGATAAGTTTAACGTGCACTATAACTGGATAAATATACATATCTACGACGAGGGTGAGGACGAGAAATATACAAAACCTAACCTATGGGGGAAACTCATGTCTCTATATCTGGATATAGAGCTAGAGAGAGGAACTATAGAGATTATGTATGGAATTACTGCGCTGCTGAAGCTGGCTGCAGTCTTCCAGATAAATATGGACAAACATATACATATCTATAATAACATTAAGTGTATCTATGTTTATTATTTTCATCTTTTCTGGTGTATCTTCAAGTTTTTCTTCAACAACTCTAAGGTATGCTTCTTCTTCTTCGTCATGGTCTTTTCTCTGTCATATGTATCTATGTTATGTCATGTGGGATAAAAGACATATAAAATGTATCTTTGAAAATAAGGCTATGAAGAATCTCTTAATGGTTCAAGACAGTAGAAAATCACTGAACATTCATATGCAACCCTATAAGCATTGAGAAAGAAACTATGCGAAACTCCAAACAGTCGGAGACAGAAAAGAAAAGACAGATAGACAGAAAAAATAATGTGAGACAGTTTTCTAATTATTTTTATTTTTCCAAGGAAATGTGAATGAGTTTAATGTGTACTTATAGTTCTTGTTGTTGTCATATAGAAAATGTCCCATAATTATGGTTATTATAAATGGAATTGCAGATGTACACATTCACATAAAAGGGGAATCGGAAAAAGAGAGGAGGTAGATGATTATAATGATAATAGCTTTACAATTTGCAAGCATCATAACGAGAATTTCATAGGAGTGAGATTGAATTTATGTCAATTATTAATAATCTCTGATTATGACGCGATTATAGAAATAATTTACACATAGACCAACAAGTTGAAAGAGGAAGACGACCGATGACAATGACAACATGTGTCCATTGCTTCACTGTACTTAATATCTTTTTTTTACATTAAAAGAAATATCACGTACCAAGGACAAAGTCGATAGTCCCTATACACATAGGGACTATCGACTCCTAACATGGCCAGAGTACCACTCACTAAACCTTTCAGTGATGTACTTAAAGAGCCTAAAAAGATCATAGTAGCGGTCATTATAGGAGCAATATTGATGGCACGATTACTTCTGACCGTTGGCAGATGGTGAAAGGGGCTCTCGGCTGGCTTTCTCAAAGTCATGAGAGAGCATACAAAGAACATACAGTAACAAGCGATTGGGGTTGGCATCAAGGTCATGCCAAACTCATCGCTTGTAACGATCAGAGGTCGCGCGATCTATATACGCTTGCTGTCGGCATGCTGGGCGAAGTCTGGCCAGGCGCAAAACTCGAGGTCGTTGCAAAGGAAGATATTCCTTGCAGGCCGAGAGCTCGCGCATGGATCCCGATAGAACCCTCTTGTCCAGATGACATTAGCGCAATGTTCAGGATAAGCAACCAGAACCTCCCTTGTCACGACTGGAAGATCGCGAAACTGGAGGAGCCAAAGGGTCTTTATAGAATAATAAAATAAAGACTCTGTGGCTTCTCTGGCGCGAGATAAGGGCGTGATAAGATACGGCTTCGAGTCAGTCACGCTCCGCGTATATAAAAAAGATGAGGCAGACGCTTCATGCGAGCCTCCACAACCTTCTTCGAAGGCTGTGTCGCAAGACGTAGTGAGTCCCATTGCTGCTATCACCTTCCCATCCTTGGATGTTGATGATGATCTACCTGGGCCCTCTTCTGTCGCAGTACAGTCTTCTTTCGAAGCGGTGCAGCAAGACGTGGTGGGTCCCAGTGCTATCATCACCCTCCCATCTATAGATGTGGATAAAAATGTGGCGGGCCCCTCTTCTGTCGCAGCACAGTCTTCTCCCAAAAACGTCAAAGGTCTATCCCTAATGGAGACCGACGACTGGATTTAACAGTGGTGGAGGTTGATCTGCCTATTGTAGCCAAAATGCTGCAAATACTACAGATTAACCTCCAACACTCTAAAACGGCTTCGGCCTCCCTTCTTCTCCGCCTGACAAAAATTGGAGAAGATGTCGTTCTCATCCAAGAACCTTGGATTGTGAAATCCCTGGTTCGAGGATTGAGAACTCCTGGCTACTACGTACTATATGTAACAGGAAAAGGTAACCCAAGGTCCTGCATACAAGTAAAACGTAATCTAAATGTATTTTTACTCCCTCATTTCAGTGATAAAGACGTCACCACAGCCAGTATGGTAATAGACAACCATACCTACTGGCTGGTATCAGCATATTTGGGCCACGACCACCAGGGTCCACTGCCTGGTACCATTCTTGAGAAGACGGTCGCTGAATCAACAAGACAGAAAACAAACCTGATTATCGGTTGTGATGCCAATGCGCACCATACTACATGGGGTAGTACCGATATAAATAAAAGAGGTGAGTCTCTTTTTGATTATATTCTAACAAGTAATCTGGTAGTAAGTAATGAAGGTAGTGAACCAACCTTCGTCACAAAAAATCGACAAGAAGTTTTAGATCTGACTCTTGTCTCGTTAAATCTCTCAAATAAAATATTGAATTGGAGACTATCAAAGGAGAACTCGTTCTCCGATCATAGATACATCCAATTCTCACTTATTGAAGAGACCCCAAAACCGATCCAATTCCGGAACTATAGGAAAACAGACTGGCCAAAATATAGGGCAACTCTGAAAAATCTGATTAAACCAGAACTTTCGGATCCGCCCTTGTGCGCTCTTGAACTCGATCAAAAGGTCGATGAACTTACAGCAGCCCTCAATAAAGCCATGGAAACTGCCTGCCCTCTCACAACAGTGCGAGGAAAGAAGAAACCATATTGGTGGGCTGCTGAACTAGATATACTCAGGAGAGGTTGTAGAAGGCTTTTCAATCAAGCGAAAAAGACTAGACATCCAAAAGATTGGGATTTCTATAAAGAATCTCTCAAAAAGTATAAACTAGAATTGAGAATAGCCAAAAGATCCTCATGGAGATCCTTCTGTAACTCAATAGAAGAATCAGCGGAGGCATCAAGGATAAGGAAGATTCACTCCACAAGTCCAACCATGCCTAGTTGTTTTAAAAAATCAGATGGTACATGGACTAACTCTTGCGAAGAAACGCTAAACCTGCTATTAGACACCCACTTCCCAGATAGCTCCCAATCCGTTAATACAACATACAGTCCTGGGTCGGGTATTAACTTAATTTTTCCTCAAGGTCTGGTTACAAAAGAAAAATTGACATGGGCTCTGAATAGTTTCAAACCTTACAAATCTCCAGGTCCAGATCAAATCATACCAGCTGAGCTACAATATACCATTGATATAACTTCGCCCATCATTGAGATGATCTTTAAAAGTTGTATAAATCTGGTCTATATACCTCGGCGCTGGAGAGATGTAAAGGTAGTTTTCATTCCCAAGGCGGGAAAATGCTCGCATGTCAACCCTAAGGACCTAAGACCTATTAGCCTATCATCTTTCATTCTCAAAACTCTGGAACGATTGATCGATATCCATATACGTAACAACATTGAGAAGAGACTATCAATGTCTCAGCATGCTTACTGCAAAGGGAAATCGGTAGAAACAGCCTTGCACACTCTGGTAAGAACTATCGAATACTCCCTAGATAAAAAGGAATACACTATATGGTGGCCTTCTTGGATATTGAGGGCGCTTTCAACAACGTTGACACATCTGCTATCACTTCTGCTATGACGACCTTAAACGTCGAATACTCAATCTGTGATTTGATTAATCTAATGCTAAAAAGCAGGATCATCAACTCCAGTTTGGGAGATTTTTGCACAAAAAGGTCTGTCAGTAGAGGCACTGCGCAAGGTGTTGTTCTGTCCCCTCTCCTGTGAAACATAGTGGTTAACCAACTACTAATATCCCTTGAGAGGGATGGCTACAGAGTGGTTGCGTATGCCGATGATGTTGCTATCGCTGTCACAGGGGAACATCCTAATGCACTGAGAGACCTCCTCCAAAATGCACTCAATATGCTCACTAGATGGGCTGATAACTGCGGACTTAGTATTAATCCTCAAAAAACAGACCTCGTCCTTTTCACACGGAAATACAAGATCCCAGTAATTGCACCTCCTTCGATAAAAGGTATACCACTAATTTTTATCAATGAAGCCAAATACCTTGGTCTGATATTGGACAAAAAATTAAGTTGGAAATCCAATATATAGGAAAGAGTTAAAAAAGCTACAGTAGCTCTTTTCCTTTGCAAGAAAGCTATAGGAAGCAAAAGGGGCTCGCATAACCTACTGGCTATACACATCGGTTATCCGACCAATACTTATGTTGCAGTATGGTGGACTGCACTGGAGAAAGTCACATACTGCGACATACTCAGCAGAGTTCAGCGCACTGCATGTCTCTGCATAAGCGGGGCATTGAGAACCACACCCTCAGCAGCGTTAGACACTCTCCTCCATCTGACACCCCTCGACATCTTCAGTAAACAAGTGGCAGCGAGTACAGCGATAAGACTCTACGCCTCATCTCAATGGACCAACAACTATGTGGGACACTCCATCATTTTGAACCTCTTTGGTTCTATACCAAAGTACATAGACTACACTATACCTAAACCCCTATTTGGAAAAAACTTCCAGGTATCCATTCCATCCAGAGATGAATGGGAGGACAAAAAACTCCTGGATAACAAAAGTATTCATTTTTATACAGATGGATCTAAGACAAATGAGGGAGTTGGTGGTGGTGTGTACTCAGAAAAGCTTAATCTAAGCATCTCATTCCGCCTCCCTAATCATTGTAGCGTTTTTCAAGCGGAAATTTTGGCGATCAAAGAGGTTCTCTCTTGGCTAAGAGAAAACGTGATATCAACTTCTGATATAGGCATCTTCTCTGACAGTCAAGCTGCTATCAAATCCCTTGACGGTGTCTCGACCAAATCTTTGACGGCCCTCTATTGTCGATCGTCTCTTATGGAGATGGCGCAGCAATTTAACATTCACCTCTGTTGGGTGCCGGGCCACAGAGACATCACAGGTAATTGTAGAGCCGATGAACTCGCTAAAAATGGAACCGTCAAACCTATTTCACCTGAAAGGGAAAAGATAGGTATACCGATAGCTACATGTAAACTTATGCTAAAAGAAACAGCTTTTGCGATAGCAAATTCTAGGTGGCACAACTTACCAACATGCGCAGCCACAAAACTCATATGGCCTTCACTGGACCTAAAGCGCTCTAAAGACTTGTTATCTCAAAGCAGACTTCATATTAGCTCCCTAATAGGTGTCCTTACAAGACACTGTCTTATAGGCATACACGCAATACGACTTGGCGTAGCCTCAAATGACTTCTGTAGGAGCTGCATGGACGAAGAAGAAGAGGAAACAATCTCTCATCTCTTATGCACCTGCCCTGCTCTTTCACTCAAACGCAAACTTCATCTGGGGGACTACTCTTTTAATAATCCCAGCGAACTAGCTAAAAAGGATATTAAATATCTTCTTCGCTTTATAAAAAGCTCAAAATGGTTCTACTAGTTAGAAGTAATTCTCTAGATTCATGTGGTATCACAATGGGCCTTTCTCTTGGCCTAAGTGTGTGGATTCTAAATCCGCAGCCACGTTAACCTAACCTAATTTAACCCTATACACATAAGTTGACTAGAAATGGTAGTTTTACAAGCCTGGGAATCGTAAAGTTGCAACCACGCCTTCTTCCTCCCTCCATCTCTTCATTCAAACACAAAAGTTAACATTCAAATATTTCCATGTTTCCATAATTAACATTCTATTATTGAAAAATTCCAATAATACGTTAGTTAGTAATTTCAATAATTGCCATCACTTGAACATTTTATTATTATCTATGAAATGTCACTTATTTTATTATTCAACCACTAAGTAAATTATAGACATTTCCAAACTAATAATTACAAAATCGTGTAATTAAAACCATCAAACCAAAAGATAGATGTACTCGAATACTTTTATAGCTAAAATTGTTAATTTTTAGACCACATGTTTTATTGCTAAATATTTCCACCTTTGCATAAGTCCTCAAAATGTGCAGTGTACGTTAAACATTGCACCCTAAAGACTTGTCATATTATAATTAATTATTTCAAAAGCCTAAAGCAGATGTCCAGCAATTAACATCGAAAACGTTCCCTCTTTAATATCACCCTTGAGGTCCGACATCAGTTTAGTACCATAGATTAAACCACAAATAGAAATTAATTTACGATACGATTTAAGGTGAACAAAATAATTTGTCCATACAAACCAATAAAATTGTTTTTGGATTAAATTTATCAAATTTAAATAAAACAGAAAAGGACTAATTCAAAATACACAAAGTCAAACCCTAAAAAGGACACGACACAACTTTATACGAAGCGAATTGAAAAACTGACATATTTTATGCATCTAATAAACACACGAACCTACCTTTCTACATATTATTGGCCCTTCGACTACAGCATAAAGCGGTTATTTATTACCCTGACCCAAAAAGAACGTGTGTCCTTTTTAGAATTTTAAGTATAGATTTATAGGGTGGGCGGACGACGACGTATGTTTGTAGGTAACTGCTATAAATGAAAACCGCTCGTGCCAAAACGATGTGCGATATATAAATATAGGGAATAAGTAGACTAACAAATAAAAACCTCAAAATCGCCCGGTGCAGCGTAAATTTTGTAAACAGGGTGTTCCGTAATATTAACTTTCTATTTGTTTTTATTAACTTCCCATAGGAAGTTATTGTAATGGGTCCGATTTGACAAATTGAAAATTTAGACATTTCTCGCATTTCAAGGTCCCTAGAGTCGAAATAAAAGATTTTTAGAAATAAAATTACGTGGGTAATTTTTTTACCATAGCAATTTGAAAAAAAGGTGAACATTTTGGTTAACCCTAAATATCTTACGAACCAAAAAAGGTAGAGCCTTGAATTAAATTTTATAAAATATATTGTAACGTGATATCAAAAAAATGAAAAAATAAATTTGTCACCTCCAAAATTTTACGCCTAAAACAATTTTGTGCAACGAAGAATAATGTCGTTGACATCTGATAAAATTTTGAGAAAAATCGAATAGACAACTTTTTTACAAAAAATAAAAACATAAAAAAAAATGTACAAAAGTTGGTAAAAAATGATTTTCGACTCAAATATCTTTTCAAAAATTGTAGATATTGGACTAAACTACTTTTATCTTTCAAAAAATATTGGCAGTAAAATTTTGAAAAAAATCGAATTGACAGTTTTTGTACAAAAAATTAAAAACCTAAAAAACTTTAACAAAAGTTGGTAAAAATTGATTTTCGATTTAAATATTTTTCCAAAAATTTGAAATATTGGCTTCAAACTAATTTAATCTTATAAGAAATATTGTTTTCAACATTCGATAAAATTTTGAAAAAAAAATAAAACTCTAAAAAAAACAATACTAAAACTTGGTAAAAATTTACTTTCGACTCAAATAGCTTTTCAAAAATGAAAAAAACTTATTTTATTTCACAGAATATATTGTTTTCGATATTCAGTAATTTTTATATAAAATTCCAACCATCCGTTTTTTCACAAAAAAATAAAATCTACAAAAAATAGTACGCAAATTTGGTGAAAATTGATACGAGTACATATAGACAAACTTTCAAGATAGAAAAATCGACAGACGGGATGGGAAGTTATCAGTGTGGGTCGCATCCCATCCTCTTTTCATAATTTTTTTGTCGAATCTAAATATTGAACGATGTTGTCTTCTTACCCCTCAACTAACATTAAATTCTTGTTAATAAAATCTTTTTAGAATAAAATCATTCTAAATCATTCATTGAACTTAACTTTGGCATAATCGGAACATTTCGAGAGGTCAACATTGACTCGGACCACTACCTCGTTGTAGCCAAGGTACGGCTACGGATATCCGGATCCAAGCCAAAACAAGGAAGTACTGTGAGAAGATTCGACGTTAGACGGCTATAATCGCAATAGACTGCCATGTTCTTTTCCGATCGAGTTTCTAATAACCTCATAAGGAGACCTATGCTGCCTGGATTTAACATTGAAAACCAGTGGCAACATTGCCTTGCAGCCATCAGAGATGCCGCCTCTGAAGTGCTAGGTTTCACACGACCACCACAGGTTTGACGACGAATGCCGAAATCGAGGAGATAAAGGTATTTCACAACAGGAATGAGGTTCGTAAATTTTACCAAAAGGTAAAAAAAAACCTCCCAAGGGTACCAGCCACGAACCGAAGCCCTGCAAAGACGATCAGGGAAACATCGTAGTAGAACCGAAGACGATGCTGAGAATATGGAAAGATTACTTCTCCAAATTATATAACGGAGATGACGCACCGAATTCCACTGTAAGGGAGATAGAACCACTCCACCTCGGCGGCGCAGATCAACAATTCAAAGCAGCAGGCGATGAATTTGTACGGTAGTGGGCCCGATACATAAGAAAGGAGACCCTCTAAACTGCGCCAACTACAGAGGCATCAGTCTCCTTAACTTGCGTATAAGATCCTCTCTGCCGTATTATGTGAACGTCTGAAGCCATTCGTAAAACAACCTGATTGGTCCTTATCATTGTGGCTTCAGACCAGGAAAGTCCACTATCGACCAAATATTCACACTACGGCAGATCTTGGCAAAAACCCAGGATTTTAAAGCCGCATATGACAGCATCTATAGGGAAGAGCTCTACTGAGCAATGTCTAGTTTTGGCATCCCTGTCAAACTTATCTGTTTGTGCAGAATGACGATGGAGAATGCATGCTGCTCTATCAAGGTCGGAAAAGATCTCAGCGATGCATTTGATGTCATAAAAGGTTTAAGACAAGGAGATGCACTGTCATGCGACTTCTTCAACATCGTTTTGGTAAGAATTGTGCAAAACTCAACCGTCAACACTAGAGGCACAATCTTCCAAAGATCCATCCAATTACTCGGATACGCAGATGATATTGACATAATTGGAAGATCAAAGCGTGATGTCAGTGGAGCGTTTTTGAGCATTGCGACGGAAGCGAAGAAGATGGGTTTAGTGGTCAATGAGGGCAAGACCAAGTATATGCTGTCATCAAAAAAGGACACTGAACAACGACGTCTTGGACAAAACGTCACTATGGACAGCTATAACTTTGAGGTAGTTAAGGACTTTGTCTACCTAGGCACCGCTATTAATACAGACATCGACACCAGCGCTATAATCAAACGAAGAATAACTCTTGCAATTCGCTGTTCCTTTGGACTTAGAAGGCAATTGAGAAGTAAAGTCCTCTCTCGAGCTCTCTCATCTATAAGACACTTATCTTTCCGGTTCTCATTTATGGCGCTGAGGCCTGGACCCTGTCAAAGAAAGATGAGAGCGTCTTAGGATGCTTCGAGAGAAAAATTTTTGGTCCCGTACACATAGATGGAGAATGGAGGAGTAGATATTACGAAAAACTGTACAGGCTATACAGCAACACTGACCTAGTTTACAGAATTAAAGTCAAACGGCTTAGATGGCTAGGTCTTGTTGAGCGGATGGTAATGTAGAGCTCCAGCCCGGAAGATCTTCGAATCCAAACCCTAGAGACGGCGCAGTAACGGATGACCGCGACTTAGGTAGCGCTGTCAGATGGGAGAAGACCTCAACCAACTTGGCGTGCGAAACTGGAGACAGCTAACTAGGGACCGAGCTGGCTGGAGACGCATGTTGGTTGAGGCCCAGGTCCGCCCCGGACTGTAGCGCCACCTTAAGTAAGTAAGTAAGTGAAAAATAAATTGTAACTATATTTTAGCCTCAGCAACATGTAGTGGTCATGCTATTAATACCTGCTTATATGAAACGTGTGGAAGTTTGACATAGTTTCCTCTATTAAAAACTTACTCCATTGAGTCAACAAATGTCACCATCCGTTAGAATCATTTGAAGCTAACAGATTACTAAGACTGTCAAATTATAGACAAATAATATTGCGATCATAAATTGAGATGTAAGCTATCCTATCTTTTAAGTTGTATCATGCTCCAAACTGTGTACAAATATGACTAAAATCGGTTAAGTAGTGTGAGTCCATCGGGGACAAACATCGTGACTCATTAATTTTTATATGTTAAGATTATAGTTAAGGAAAATTTAGTTTAAATCTATAGAAATTTCTAATTTTTTAAATTAAAAATGAATGCAAAAAAAATATTTAAAAAAAATTAAATTTTGTAGGTAAATAAAAACAAAAAACAAAATTAAATTAAATATAAAAATATATATAAAATATAAAAATAATAAATTTCAAATTATATTAAAACCTTAAAAAAAAAAAAAACAGAAATAAAAAACATTTGAGTAACAAGTTAAAAATTAAAAGTCATTCGAAAATTTAAAATTAGAAATTCTACAATATTTAATTAAAAAGAAGAACCTGAAACATAAAATATACAATAAAAAATAAAATATCAAAAATTATATAAAAATAAAATAAAATTCAAACATACCAAAAGAAAACAAGATACAAAATATTATATATATAAATAATATATTATTAAATATATAAAAATAGTAAAAACTCATAGTGCTTGCACCTAAATCCTTAATAAATTGTTATCTTCGTGTATTTGGCAGGGATAAGCTAAAGTTCCTTTATCGTCTGACATGATTTTTTCCATCTTATCTAAACAGACCTTTCAAAAACTCTAAATTCGATCCCAAATACACGGAGATCATAGTTAAGACTTTAATTTAGTTTCTTCATCGTTTCTAATATTTTTTCCATCACTGTATGTTCGGCCTCGAATATATTTATGAATTTTCAATATGTAAATTCACAAATCACAACTTATCATTAAAAAAAAGAAAAACACTTGAAACACCCTTTAGATGAAAATCAATTTGCAACGTTTTTATCCGACTATCCGTGTCGGCCGTAACACAACATTTCAGTGCACTGGCCTGAAATTGATTTGACGGACGACAAAATGTCAGACCGACATATGTATATATATACTATGTTTAACGCTTAAAAAACAAAACACAAAAGCGTGGTGTTGTTAGCACACCTGAGTGCGTTTCGATTTGCTTATTTTTATACAAATTTTCCTATTTCCATTTTATTAACTGGCATTTTCCACGCAAATTAAAATCGTTTTTTGTTTCCTCTTATCAATATTTTCATCTGATTTTCATTTCCATATTAATTAGTTACGAACGCTTAAGGTCATTGGCATTTTTAACACATCCCCCTGATGAAATCTGTTTTGTTGATTAAATAAAACGCTTGATTAATATTTACAATTTTTGATTTAATTTGATTCCCCAAAGAACAGATTTGTGTTTTTGTATAAATCTAACTAAATTAATGTTTCGATCTATATCTATAAAAAAGATATTTTTTTATCTCGTCTCATTAACTTCAGGTCACAGCACTTCGCCCTTTTACTAACGAGCTATATTCTCAAAGCCAAACCAACTGCAACAGAATTAAAATTAAAATTAAAAAAAGTACGCAACTCGCAGCTATTAATAAATCAGAGTTGCGACATTTTGCAAAGTGTGGTTGCGTGTTGCAGAACTTAATTTGGATAAATGTATCCTTTAGATAAAAACAGAAAAGCCATGTTCTGATGTGATGATGGGGGGAGGTCGAGATTTGGGTGGTAGGGGGTTCGGTGGGTAGGAGGTTTGTGATGCGTTGGTAGGTGTACAACAATTACTTTGCTAATGCTGTCAGAGTTGCCATGTCCTCACCTAGCTCGATAGCCCAAAAAGAAAGCATTTTTGTATCCCTCAAACGGGGTGGAAAAAGTAGCCCAATAGTAGCCCAATTTCAAAAAGATATCTTGTAGCTTCAGTTAGTATTTATTTTTATTTATCATTGACCTGTGCAAAGAAAAATAAATTTCAAGATTAGAACTGAGCTATTAGTAGCCAAAGATTTTGATTTGAGCTATTTTGAGCCCAGTATTAGATTTGGGCTATTTATTTTTTATTTATCATTAACCTGTACAAAGAAAATACACTTCAAGGTTAGACGTGAGCTATTAGTAGCTAGTAGCTCAAGATTTTGATTTGAGCTATTTTGAGCCCAGTATTAGAGTTGGGCTATTTATTTTTTATTTATTATTAAGCTGTGCAAAGAAAAATACATTTCAAGATTAGAAGCGAGCTATTAGTAGCCCAAGATTTTGATTTGAGCTATTTTGAGCCCAGTATTAGAATTGGTGTATTTATTTTTTATTTATCGTTAACCTGTGCAAAGAAAAACACATTTCAAGATTAGAAGTGAGCTATTAGTAGCTCAAGATTTTGATTTGAGCTATTTTGAGCCCAGTATTAGATTTGGGCTATTTATTTTTTATTTATCGTTAACCTCTGCAAAGAAAAACACATTTCAAGATTAGAAGTGAGCTATTAGTAGCCGAAGAGCTATTAGTAGACCAAGATTTTGATTTGAGCTATTTTGAGCCCAGTATTAGATTTGGGCTATTTATTTTTTATTTATCATTAACCTATGCAAAGAAAAATACATTTAAAGATTAGAAGTGAGCTGTTTGTAGCCCAAGATTTTGATTTGAGCTATTTTGAGCCCAGTATTAGATTTGGGCTATTCATTTTTTATTTATCATTAACCTGTGCAAAGAAAAATACTTTTCAAGATTAGAATTGAGCTATTAGTAGCTCAAGATTTTGATTTGAGCTACTTTGAGCCCAGTTCTAGATTTGGGCTATTTATTTTTTATTTATCATTAACCTGTGCAAAGAAAATACACTTCAAGGTTAGACGTGAGCTATTAGTAGCTCAAGATTTTGATTTGAGCTATTTCGAGCCCAGTATTAGATTTGGGCTATTTATTTTTTATTTATCATTAACCTGTACAAAGAAAATACACTTCAAGGTTAGACGTGAGCTATTAGTAGCTAGTAGCTCAAGATTTTGATTTGAGCTATTTTGAGCCCAGTATTAGAGTTGGGCTATTTATTTTTTATTTATTATTAAGCTGTGCAAAGAAAAATACATTTCAAGATTAGAAGCGAGCTATTAGTAGCCCAAGATTTTGATTTGAGCTATTTTGAGCCCAGTATTAGAATTGGTGTATTTATTTTTTATTTATCGTTAACCTGTGCAAAGAAAAACACATTTCAAGATTAGAAGTGAGCTATTAGTAGCTCAAGATTTTGATTTGAGCTATTTTGAGCCCAGTATTAGATTTGGGCTATTTATTTTTTATTTATCGTTAACCTCTGCAAAGAAAAACACATTTCAAGATTAGAAGTGAGCTATTAGTAGCCGAAGAGCTATTAGTAGACCAAGATTTTGATTTGAGCTATTTTGAGCCCAGTATTAGATTTGGGCTATTTATTTTTTATTTATCATTAACCTATGCAAAGAAAAATACATTTAAAGATTAGAAGTGAGCTGTTTGTAGCCCAAGATTTTGATTTGAGCTATTTTGAGCCCAGTATTAGATTTGGGCTATTCATTTTTTATTTATCATTAACCTGTGCAAAGAAAAATACTTTTCAAGATTAGAATTGAGCTATTAGTAGCTCAAGATTTTGATTTGAGCTACTTTGAGCCCAGTTCTAGATTTGGGCTATTTATTTTTTATTTATCATTAACCTGTGCAAAGCAAAATACATTTCAAGGTAAGAAGTGAGCTATTAGTAGCTCAAGATTATGATTTGAGCTATTTTGGGTACAGTATAAGGATTGGTATATTTACTTTTTATTTATCATTAACCTGTGCAAAGAAAAATACCCTTCAAGGTTAGAAGTGAGCTATTAGTAGCAGAACTAAAAATTATGATTGAAATGTCGTTAAACAAATGTTTGCGCTCCATTTTAGAAAAAGATAGCCACATTTAAAAAGTAGCCCAAATAGTAGCCCAATTTCATTATTGTCAATATTGGTGTATTGTTATGTAGCATTTATTTTATTTAAAAAACGAAGACAAATATGAACATGGTAAGATCTTGGTTACATTTATAGCGCAATTATAATTGAACTGTCATACTTAGTTTTTAGCCCAATTTTCGTTAAGAAGCCCAATCTGGCAAGCCTGGATATTCTATGTGAGAGTAAATGATAGTTTGTACCGCAGGCTTGCATTATTTATGTCTTATATATCTGTGTTAGGTTTAGGTACCTACAACATATTGCGTTCTTTTTTGTTTTATTATTTAATTAGTGCTAATTCTTTTTGTGTTTTTTAAATCTGTTTATTTTGGTTCGGATGAGTTGAATTTCATTTGCGATATATTTATACGCTAAAACTCTACTTTATACGCAATACAATGTTGTTGCGCAGCATAAAAGTGGAAATGAGGCGAAACCATGATTGTTGATGGTTGCGTTTTAAAAGGAAATTCAGAGCGGAAATATATAAAAAGTTTGTTGTTGTTTTTTTTTTTTTTTAATTTTTTTTAGAAGTTGATGTTTTATTTTTTGGTGTTGTTTTGGTTCTTTGAGTTTAGAAAAGTAGAAATTAGAGTTTCTTTGTATTTTTTCAGTTTTTGTTTTATGTTTTGACGGAAGCAAAAAGAAAAAGAACAAAGTTTTGACATTATGATGAATGTAGTCACGACATGCACCACTATGAAGGTACATAGGTATAAGAACTTTTTGTCACACAACTTAACAACATTATTTTATGTGCATATTGAGTGTGTTATGTGCGAATTTAAAAATAGCTTTGCGACTTTTTTCGGTAGAGGAAATAAAATGTCAAAGGAACATTTTAAGGAGTTCAAATAAAATTGTAACCCTGTGATAAGTTAATGCACCCGGTCTTTTTACATTTTTATAATTATATAGGAGTTTAAATCCATTTTCTGACTAACCACATTTAAAACATTTAATTTTTGGTACTTTCAAGAAGTAATTTTTTAAACATTATTCACTTGATAAGAAAGCTTTTTCTAGTTTGCTAAACACTTTCAAAACAGTAATTTGCATTTGAGCAAAATATTTAAGGTGTTGGGAAAAGATGGAGCTAGAGATTTTAAAACTTTTTATAGGGCAATTTACATATTTAGAGAAAAATGGTAAACAATGCTGTAGTGAAATTAACAGTTGTATTCCTTTCTTGAAACGATTCAACCGTAATTTCTAGGAATGCTCATCAGTTAGCCATTGAGCCTAATTTCAAACGTACTCTTAATTTTAGGAATTATTTCTTAAACCGCACTGCACGAATGTGGATTGCTTTACAAGGCTCAATGTTTCACACTCATTACAATGTGGAGATATTTAAAGTGCAGATATTATAACAAAAAAAAGTTGCAGAGTGATGCCAGAAAAATTCCTGAGAAGACGATCATTTGATCATAAGCTTTTTTGTGAGGCGCCTTACAAGATGCTCGAGAGAGGACTTTACTTCTTAATTGCCTTCTAAGAACCAGCGATTTTAAAGAGTTATTCTTAGTTTGATTTCAGCGCTGGTGTCGTTGTCTGTGTTTTAAGCGGTGCCTAGGTAGACAAAGTCCTTAACTACCTCGAAGTAAAAGCTGTCCATGGTGACGTTTTGTTCAATGTCCTTTTTGATGACAGCATAACTTGGTCTTGCCCTCATTGACCAATAAACCCATCTTCTTCGCGTCCGTCGTTGTCCTCAAAAACGCTCCACTGACTTCAAGCTTTGATCTTAAATTATGTCAATATCATCTGCGTATCTGTATAATTGGATGGCCATTTGGAAGATTGTGCCTCTAGTTGAGTTGAGGTTGAGTTTTGCACAATTCTTTCCAGAACGATGTTGAAGAAGTCGCATGACAGTGCATCGCCTTGTCTTAAACCTTTTATGACATCAAATGCATCGGTGAGATCTTTTCCGACTTTGATAGAGCAGCGTGCATTCTCCATCGTCATTCTGCACAAACAGATAAGTTTGACAGGGATGCTAAAACTAAACATTGCTCAGTAGAGTTCTTCCCTATGGATGCTGTCATACGGGGTTTAAAATCGATAAAGAGATAGTGGATATCGATTTGAAACTCCTGAGTTTTTTCCAAGATGTGCCATAGTGTGAATATTTCGTCGATAGTGGACTTTCATGGTCTGAAGCCACACTGATAAGGACCTGCCAGGTTGTTGACAAATGGCTTCAGACGTTCACATAATACAGCAGAAAGGATCTTAAATGCAATGTTTAGGAGACTGCAGTTGGCGCATTTAAAATAGTCTCCTTTTTCATGAATCGGGCAAACTATGCTGAGATCCCACTCATCGGACATGCTTCCTTCCGACCATATTTTTCAGATGAGTTGGTGCATGCTCCCTACCAAGTCATCGACTGCTGCTTTAAATAGTTCGGCAGCGATAATGGCAACTCCAGCAGCTTTGTTTGACTTCAGTTTAGATATAGCTATCTTCACTTTGACGAGGTCGGGAAGGCGGAATTGTTGACCTGCGTCGGCTAGGTTAAGTGGTTCTTTCTCCCTTACAGCGGAATTCGGTCCGTCATCGCCGTTATATAATTTGGAGAAGTGGCCTTTCCATATTCTCAACATAGACTGCGATTCTACTACAATGTTCGACTGATCATCCTTACAGGCTTCGGTTCGTGGCTGGTACAATTTGGAGGTTTTTTTACCTTTTGGTAAAATTTACGAACTTCATTCCCTCTATATCCTCGATCTCATGCTCTCTTTTTTCCATCTATGAAGCCGGTGTTCTTCTCTCCTCTTCTAGTCGCAGAGCTCGCGAGCAGCTCTGGTCCTTCTGTGCACCGCCATTTTAAATGCCTCTTGTGTCGCTGCGTGCGCTTGCCGGCATTCGTCATCAAACCAGGGGTTTCGGCAGTTTTGGCGACACCGAGTATATGATCGTTCCACATAAGATGGTTGGTGATACACATACCAAGAATATCGAGAAGTTCAGTCTCCTCGATGCAAGTGCCATCTATGGATAATGGCAAGGCAGCATTGGGTTTTCGAAGCATTAAATTCCACGCGGTTTTTTAACCCCATTCAACAATGCTGTTAAGATCGGAATTTAATGAGCTTATCATATTTTGCCGTTGCAGTTCCACATCCGAAGAAGAGGGATGTGAATCTGAAAAAGGAATATGAAAAGCTGAGAGTACTATCTTAAGCGAAACAATGTATTGGATTAGAAGTTGAAGATAGGAGATCATTAGTAAAAATGAGAAAGAGTGTTGGAAATATAACAGAACCCTGTGGCACACCAGCATTAATTTTATGGTTTTCAGACTTGAATCCATCCAATACTACTTGTATTGAACGATCCGAAAAGTAAGTTTTAATCCAATGAAGTAGGGATTCATGACAACCGTAAGCACGCATTTTCGATAAGAGAGCCTGATGCCAAACCCTATCAAAAGCTTTTAAAATATCAAGTGCAATAATTTTACTTTCTCCAAAGCGATGTAAGGATTCGCTCCACTGTTCGGTGAGATGAACCGTGAAATCACCAGTGGACCTATTGCTAAGAAAACCGTATTGTCGGTCATTAGGAAACTTTCGATCTTCGAGATTTTTCTTGAGCTGATAATTAATCAATGTTTCCATGATCTTGGAAATAAGGGAAGTAAGTGCAATCGGTCGGCAATTAGAGGATGAGAAAAATTCGCCTTTTTTGGAAATGGGCTGGCCAAATGCAATTTGCCCTCCTCTCGGAACGAGGCCTGAGGAGTAGGACAGATAAAAAAGCTAACGCAGTGGTTCTGCCAGCGTTGAAGAACACCTCTTCAGAATAATAGCGAGGATACCATCCGGACCAGCGGATTTATGTGTGTTTAGATCTCTAAGGACTCTTGCCAGTGGACGAGTGCGAAAAAATGGTGGTCCCATAGAATCACTAACTCGCTCAAGTACAGGCGGAGTTATAACACTCACTGGCAGCGTTGAATTGGCGGCGAACTACTTAGCAAAGAGCTTTTTATAAAGAGCTTACAAATGGAGTGTCTTTTAAAGAGTTGAACATGTTATTCACGTTGTAAAACATCTTTCTCAAGCGAAAAGTAAAAAAAGGCACCTACTTTTCCATATTCCAAAGCTGGTTGGTTTCAAAATAGTGTTTTTAGGGCACAATACTGTTTTGTCAAAATAATGTAAGTCAAAAAGCTGTATGACAAAATTCTGATTATTCAAAGTCTGTATTCTAAAATTTCTTTCATAAGCAGACAGAAAATAATTTTGATAATTTAAAAGACTGCACTCCAACAAATTGATGGTATGTCTTTCAAAATTCGACAAGGCAAAAATTGATTGATTCTTTCTTTAAACCTTTTTGATGGATTTCTTTTCTCTGGAACAACACAATTTTGTACGTGTCTCCACCATATTTAGAGAACATTACAACTTTCTAACTAATAAAAGTGTTAAGACTTAAATAGCATTCCCAATAAACTTAGTCGATAATGAAAGTAACAATTATGACTCGTTTAAACTTCTAGACGTCGTCGACAACGACCATAAACACACATGCAAGTGATTAACTCTGACACCCTTTTTGGCCAGATTGATTTATATAAACTAAGGAACTAAATTACAGAGAAACGTCTAGAACTCCCTCCCAACATTTGCACATGAACGGTTCGTTTAATCGCACCCTTTCCTTAATTTAACGCTGCAACTTGATTATATTTTTTGTTTAACTGCCAGGAACACACAAGAATTTGGTTTAGTTCAAATGAACACTTCATTTAACTCTCCCCCTTTTCTTTTTTAAGTTTGCTGTGGCCGTCAAACCGAAAATATATATAAAGTGCATGTTATGAATGAGCTATGACACATGGTTTTTGTCTAGATACCACTCATAACAAACAAAACGTCAAGAAGTTGTATTAATTTATTTCGGTTTAATTTTTTGGGCTGACTCATACCCGCCTTGAGGTGTAGATTGTATGTATCATAATAGTCATCCACCCTCGATATGATATATTAAATTAAGCTTATAGATAAAATAACATGAATTTGATAAGATTAAAACTTGGAATTTGTTGTTAAAATATCCCACCAATATTTGCTAAGACTCTTTTGTTTTATTTTTTTGGTTGAATAACTTCTTGAAACTTTGCAAAGTGTGTGCATTGCAAACATACCTCGTTTTTTAGCCTTAAGGTATTTGTTATTTCTATTACCTATATTTAGCCACACCTTTTTCATCATACCTGTCATTTTATACCATACCATACACACTTACAAAAAAATAACAGTACCTGATGGTTACTAGTAGTTAATTAAATTTTATTTTTAATCCTCAAGCTGTTTTGTTTTTCAGTTTTCGTTGTCTTTTATTTTGAAATGTTAAATGAAAAAATTCTGACAGAAAGAAAGAAAAGAACACAAGTCAACCCAAAAGAAAACAAATGATATCCTCTGTAATGTTGGAAAAAGGGTTCGAGTGTCCTTTTTTTCAAACTTCTGTATAGGTAAGAGTGTTGATTGTTATTTCATTGTTACAGAAATGAGAGGTAGCATTAATGAAGCAACAACAACATAAAATGACAACGAGTGGTGGACAAACAAATGGAGGATGAAAAAATAATAATGAATGAAAAATACGAGAGACTTGGGATGACTAAAAATGTCCTTTTTTCTGTTCTGCTATTATTTAACAGAAACATTAAACTTTAAATATAAATTTTTTTCATGTTGACAAGAAAAATTGAGGAATGGTGATTTTAATTTAATTAAATGTAAAAATGTTTTGAAATTTTTCTTGGAAACAGAAAAATGTTTTACGTAATTGTATCCGGTTTTTGGTCAAAGGTTAAAAAAGTTCGAAAGGTCACACTAGCTAGGGTTTTTTAACAGGGACGCTTCAAAAGTAGAACGACAGGGACAGCAAACGACGCCATATTTCTTGCCGATCTTTTGACATTTCACTTCAGTAAGATTTGCCCTTTCATGATAGAAAGATATACGAGGCTACAACGAGTCGAAATTATTAAAATTTACTACCGAAATTCGGAGTCAGTGGCCTCAACCTTAAGAGCCCTAAGTCCAATATATGGTCGTCATAATCGTTCTAGCAGATCAACAATTGAGCGTCTAGTGGAAAATTTGAATCCATAGGCACCGTAAAAAATTTTCCCCTCCCAGTGACAATGGCTTCGTCAATAAGCAAAATATACGGAATTGGTCAGGCAGCAATCCACACGATCTGTATAAGTTATCATTGCATCCCGTTTTGGTGTAGTTCCGTAATGATCAAGAAAGGCACGTTACAGTACATTTGGATCGCTACCGTTCAATGAGAACTGTATATTTTTGACTCCAATTGGATGATATGGATTTGAAGAATATGTGCTTCCAACAGGATGGCGCGGTGCCACAAGCCACACAGCGAATGTCAAAATCAATTTATGGGAAACCAAGTTTGGAGAACGTGTTATCTCACGAAATTGTCCAGTCGCCTGGCCGCCTCGGTCATTCGACTTGACGGAGTTAGATTTTTTCCTAAGAGGCTACGTCAAGTCTAAAGTCTATGCCAACAAGCCAGCGACTATTGATGAACTTCGTACGAATAATAGACTTGAAATTGCAGCAGTTTCGCCGATCGAAACGTACTTTCCCATCGGAATAAAAAATTTCATTGATATCCAAAACCGGTTTTCTTTTATTTATAAAAAACTTTTGTAGCGGTCTTATTAAAAACCCCGATATGATATTCACAAATTAAACGTTCAATTTGAAAAGCCCGCTATTTGGAAAGCTGTCACTTTTGGAACTACAGTTGTGTTCACATTTTATTAGATTATCAATTATTTAAAAAACGGAAATTCTTACAAAAAAATTCCGATGTTACTTGCATCTAACGGTCT
Organism: Eupeodes corollae; assembly: GCF_945859685.1. Classification (NCBI taxonomy): domain Eukaryota; kingdom Metazoa; phylum Arthropoda; class Insecta; order Diptera; family Syrphidae; genus Eupeodes; species Eupeodes corollae. The sequence goes on from NC_079147.1 coordinate 271,262,381, forward strand.
TTCGTTTTCATATTAGAGACTTTTAGCTTGAAGTTATACCCTACTTTTCCCGATAAACACCCATTATTTCAAGCTCTCTGGGGTATCAAATCAAATGGGGTGGCGCAACAGTGCGTTGTGAACCAGGGCCTAGTGACTTACAACTCTCAACCATTCCTGTATGCGAGTACTGTTGTCAGGAATGGAAGGGACCTACAATTTAAGGCCGAATCCGAACGGCTAGTTTGAGAAAGCACTTTTTCATGACAAGAATTACTCTTGAAGGATTTGTCAATTCCTCGCAAGAGGCAGTACCCGCGAAAATTAATTTTTTAAATTAAGCTGGCACAGGCAGGGATTGAACCCAAGACCCCTTCCATGACAGCCCAACGCACCAACCATCATGCCACGGGTACTCTGGGGTATAGTGTTCATAAAAATAGCAGTGTTTTTGATTTTATAGTTAAAAAGTGTTGAAATTCAATTTTTTTTATTTTTCGGTAAGTAAATATTTTACTATTTAAAGTTTTAAATATTTGTAACATACTAGAATATACATAATTAATAAATATCAGCTCAAAAATAAACAATGGGACGGTCAAGACACTGCACCGAAGAAATTCGAAAACTTAGTAGAAAACTGCGTTTGGAGACAAGACATCCTATTCTGCTTAGCAAAAATGGTCAGTAACGGCTTTGAATGGCAAAATAAACCCAAAACGCGAAGCCCAAAAAGATGGCTACTGAAAGAACTGACAAGAAAATATTCAGTTAGCAAAACAGAACCCTTCTATAGGCTCTAGGAAAATAAGAAATGGACTTCAACTGTCTGTTAACGCTAAATGGTGAAAGCCAGCTTTTCCGGAATACTTGGAGATTCTTTTTGGAAGTTGTGTTAGGCTAGGGTACTTTCCCTTGGAATGGAAGTGTGCAAGGGTACTTCCGCTTCTTAAGTCTCCCAATAAGATCAGGTCGAATCCTCGATCTTATCGCGGCATCAGCCTCCTTCCAGTGCTTGGCAAAGTACTGGAGAGAGTGATGGTGAATAGACTGATGGAAGTGGTGCCTGAGCCAAGCCCATTCCTGTTTGGCTTCACGACAGGTTGTAGTATAGTTGACGCTTGGATTCATGTCCAGCGTCATGTTAGGGAATCGTCCGGAAAATACGTATTGGGTATTTTTGTCGACTTTAAGGGCGCCTTCGATTACTTAAAGTGGAATTCGGTCAGGTCGAGGTTAGTCGAGGTCGGTTGTCATGAACTGGCTCTCTGGGATAGCTATTTCTCGAATAGGAAGGCCAGAGTATTTGGAACCTGATGATGGATCCCCTGCTTGTCAGTGTTAGCACTGAATTTGAGGGCGTTAGTTGTAGCGCTTTTGCTGATGATCTCCTTGTTGAAGGCCAATCTCGTGCCATCATAGAGCGCAGGGGCACGGAGGTCATGAGTAGTGTGCGTGCTGGGGGCGAGAGTGTAGGTGTTCAAATAGCGGTCGATAAGACGTCCATGATGTTGCTCAAAGGCAAATTATTGGACACAAGAAATCCTACTGTAAGAGTTGGCGAAGTTTCGCTAAGCTATCTGAAGGAATTTACGTATCTTGGTATCACCTTTGGTGAGAGGTTGAATTTTCTCCCACATTTCGCCCGGGTGAAAAATAAACTGAACGCGGTCGTGCAGATGGTTAGGCGCATTCTCGTTAAGGATTGGGGCCTAACCAAGAGGGCAGTTCGCCTCATTTATGAGGGGCTATTTGTTGCTTGTGCAACATTTGGTGCGCCAATCTGGTGTGACACTGCCAAACGGCAGTGTTGAAGCGATGTAAATGTTTCGCTGGATCCTCCCGTATTGACCGTATCAAAACCCTTCGGATCATAGTTGAGAAGTGCGTTGAATATCGAGCACCACTACCCCTGCTGTTCATCGACTCTGAGAAGGCCTTTAATAGCATCAACAGGAAGTACATCTGATTAGCTTTGCGGAGAAGAGGCATTCCAGAAAAACTAATTGCTATTATAAAGGCAACATATGATGGATACAAGTGTCACATTCTGCACGATGGTAGGTTGTCGGAGGATTTTGAAATCTGTATCGGACTCAGACAGGGCTGTATTCTGTCCCCAATATTGCTTCTTTTGATAATAAGTGACGTATTGAACGTAGCTTTGTCAAGTAGCGAAGGGATTCAATTGACTTTGGCATAGGATCATGGATCTCCATCAAATGACAACAAGTATTAAGAGAGAAGCAGTATAGTCGTGGACCATCCTGTCAAATAAATATTTCTTCGCAACCAGTGAAAAAATTGGAGAGCTTTTAATACCTTCGAAGAATCGCCTTCGCCGAAGGCGAAACCGCACAAGATGTCATCAACGGCAAAGCAAAATCGACGTTCGGTATGATGTCGAAAATTTGGAGAAAAAACTCTATTAGCTTAAGAAAAAAGCTACGACTGTTTCGCACAAATGTCGAATCTGTACTTCTTTATGGGTGCAGCACCTGGAAGGTTATTTTAGCCATTACAAGGAAGCTGCAAACCTTCGTGAATAGATGTTTTCGCAACATCTCAAGGATTTTCCGGTCAGGAAAATGCAGTGATGTCCACTCACACAAGCAGAAAGAAGAGTTGGACTACCGAGAAGCACATGGCGCAGGACAGTCGAGGAATAATCCGCGTCACTAGGCAAGAGTTGGAGGGAACTGAAACACATCTCAGGAAACCGCACACGATAGGGCGTAGACGTATAAGAAACCCTATGCTCTTTAGGGGGTTCCCAACGGACTTAACAGGTCTGAGGAACTAAGTAAGTAAGAAAGTAAATGTTTCAGTTGTAGTTTTACATCCGAAGGACAAGGATGTAGTATATCTAGAAACGAAAATACAAAACTGAGGGAAATGTCTTCAGCAAAACAATTCAAAAGATTAGAAGTTGCAGATAAGAGATCGTTTATAAATGTAAAGAAGAGAATCGGGGACAAAACAGAGCCTTGGGGAACACCAGCATTCATTTTATGAATTTCGAACATGAAACATTTCAATACAATTGGTATTGAACTCATAGAAAGCTAGTTTCTAATCTAACGAAGACAAAATTTGTCAATATCAAAAGCACGCAATTTCGATAAAATATCAAGTGCAATAATCCTTATTTTTTCAAAGCGATGCCGGTGGAAACATATTTTCTAATGTTCGGTTAAATAAATCATTAAGTCACCGGTTGACCTATAATTCGGGATATTAGTAAAGGTGATAATTAATTAACGTTTCCATGACCATGAAAAGAATGGACGTGAGTGCAATTTTATGAAAATAAGAAGGGGAGGAAGATTGGCTGGACAAATGCGGTTCTCCATCCACTCCGAAGGAGACCTGTAGATTAAGAAGGAATAAAATAACTTACGCAGTCGTTTTGTCACCGCTAAAGAACACTTTTTTAGAACAGGAGGGGATATTTGGATATTTTCCGCATCAGCGGATTTGCGAACATGAAGATATTATAAAACTCTGACAACTGCACGAGTGCCAAGTAAGATTTGTGCAATAAAATCACTTACGCTCTCAAATACAGAAGAACTCCTGACACTCTTTGTTAGCCCAGAACTATAAGTTGGCTTAACGACGTTTTTTTTTGTCAAACATTTTTTAGTATTATTGTATTTTTTGCGTAATTTCTGGTCATTTAAGTATTTGGTTCGTCGAATATTACCGTTACGGGTCTTTCAAGTTTACTTACTTATTTAAGGTGGCGCTATAAATCGGACCTGGGCCTCAACTCACATGCGTCTCCAGCCAGCTCGGTCCGTAGCTAGCTGTCTAAAGTTTCGCACGCCAAGTTGGTTAAGGTCTTCACCCACCTGAGTGCGCCACCTGAGTAGCGGTCTTCCTCTACTGCGCAGTCCTTCGGGATTGGATTAGAAAACCTTCCGGGCTGGAGCGTTGATATCCATTCGCTCTACATGACCTAGCCATCTAAGTCGTTGGACTTCAATTCTGTTACTTGTCAGTGTTACTGTACGTCCGTACAGTTTGTCGTTAATCTTCTCCCCTGTTCTACATCTATGCAGACGGGACCAAAAATCACCTGAAGAATTTTTCTTTCGAAGCATCCTAAAACGCTTTTATCTTTCCTTGACAGCGCCCAGGCCTCAGCACCATAAATGAGAAACGGGATGATGAGTGTCTTATAGATAGTGATTTAAGATGCTCGAGAGAGGACTTTACTGCTCAATTGCCTTCTAAGTTCAGTCTTTCTAGTTTGTTGAAACTTTTTCCGGTTTTCCTCAGAAGATGTCGGCTTTACCATAGCGGAAATGAAATCTCTAATCCTAATAACCTCGTGAAAGGTCGAATAAAATCATGAGTTTGCCTTCGGTTTGACAGAATTGTCTCTATCCGGGATAAATTTTTTTATTTCCAGTAAAATTTACAGAAGAAGTCATTGAGATCATCCTAATTGGCTTTCACATATTGCCAAACGGTTATCGTAGGAATTTTTTCCTCAACAGGGTTTTTTGACATAAGAAATTCACAGAATTTGTCTTATGGGGTTGTTATACACTGATAACGTAATTATTAAGATCAGAGCTAAGAAACAAGTCTAAGTCTAAAACGTTTGGTCAATGCTGATAAATAAGCAATGATTGAATATTTAAAAGTCAACATTGAAAAGACTATAGATGAGATAAGACCGAGTTTGTCTTAGTTGGACTGCCAGATACTATTATAAAACATTAAATTGCAGTAACTAACAAGGCTACAATTTAATTAATTATTGTATTTCATTTAAAAAATCACCCTATTCTTTAAAATACAAAAAATAAAATTTTAGACGATTTAGTACGATGTTAAATGACTTTTAGTATGATACTAGGTTAAAAAAAGGATTTTGATAATTTTAAACGAAAAAATAAATTAATTTAAAATGTTTTAGGAGGAAGAAGATTTTGAAATGTTTGAGGATTCAGTGTTGTGTAGGAAAGTTAAAAGTTTTAAAACTCAAGCAAATCCTCTTGAAGAGCTGAAGATAATGAATTTTACTCCAGGTATAGATTTGATAAAACAACTGTTCTGTTCTTGGTTGAAAATCTTGACATCCAAGACCCAATTACAAACCGTGGGATTCCTATTTCTCCAGATTTGCAAGTTCTAGTAACGTTACACTTTTTTGGAAGAAATGACCATCGATCTGATGTTGATAAATAAACTTTTCTATTACTAGTCAACAAACATGTAAACATGCACAACTTTTCGAATAATTTAGGAGCATTATATGGAATGGTGCAGTCCACAGTGGGAAAAATAATTAAAAACATCGCAAAAAGAATTGCTTCACTACTTCCACTCTTTATAAAGTTCCCATCTTCCCCTGCGGAGTTGAATGACATCAAATCTGGATTTTACAATATCACCAGGTTCCCAAAAGTCATAGGTGCAATCTATTGCACTCATGGCAAATCAAGCGACCAGCTAGGATTGTGGGACCTATTATGGCTGGCCACTACATAAATAGAAAAGGTAGATATTACATTCCTAGCTAAAAAAATCGATAGTCAAACCTTAATGTCATTTGGTCCATGTACAAAACACTAATAATTTCCTAAAGGTTATTATTCATTAAATGTCCAAATTGTAACGGATCATAAATGCAGAATTATAGATGTCGCTGCAAGATCTCGTGGGCCTCTTCATGACTCCAACATTTGGAATAATTGTCGCCTTAAAAGTAAGCTTGAAGAAAGTATCAGCATCCATCAGGGTATCTTGTTAAGCGATGCTGGATATCTATGTTCCAACATTTTGCTAACCCGTTTAAGAAACTCGAGCTCCAGAAAAGAACAAAAATATAACAATTCTCATACTTCCACAAGCCGTAAAAAATGCCTAAGTCCAAATTCAGGACTTTGCTAGATCGGCTACGAGTGGATCTGGAAGCGGCAACAAATGTTGTTGCTGCTGTGGCTGTGCTTCACAATATATTTCTATGAATATAATGAAGCACAAGGCCAAACTACAAATTCAATTTCAAACGGGAATAATGCTGAAACTCAAACATGAACTGAGCTGAGCTGCATGGGTACCCTCGTCGATTTTGTTAACTCGAGAAGTCATCATGTAGGACTTTGTCGCCGCTGTTTTTGGCAGTTAACTCAAGCTAAGAAGCAGTAGGTTAGGTACTTTGTTAGGCTGTCACACAAATGAAAACTGCATACACCAATGAGCGCCTCCAAAGTGCACGGGCGTTGAAGGACAACCCTAAAGACGGGTTCCTCTGTATCTTGCCTGGTCACGTCTTATAGAAGTTGATAGCTCATCGTTTAGTATTGTTTTTCTTTGGCAATACAGAGTGGTGATTAATCGATTGAAGACAAAAAAAATTACAATAAAAAACCAAAAATATAGCATAACATCTTACTTCATCGAAGAAATCAATCACACCAAAACAGGTCACTTTTGAATTTGATTGGACTGCCAAGAACAACACGCTCCTTTTCTGGACAATGCTTGATTTTTTTTTAAAGCAACCTTAGATACCCTCCTGAGTACACACAACCACTGCTACCAACCTTAACACCGAAGCTAACAGTTGTAGCATTGTAGCTGCTTCTGGGTATTGACGATGCTTCACGGGGAATAGATCTATCGCAGATATTCAATAATTTAATGCACATTTCATTTAAACTTTTTCTCTAAACAATAATTCTTTTACCTGGTAGAATAAATTTTTGATATTATTCGGTGTTAATATCCAAAATAGTTGCAACAAACTAAAACCACGGCGAGTTATAAAAACAAAATTAATGAAAAAAGGAAATACAAATTCAATGTTGTCACTTTGACATTTGCAAACATATTAAGGTATGTTTGTTTTGTTTGCTCCACAATCTGTCATTATTTAGATGCGTTCATGTTTTTTAATGGTTTTAGCATGATACTAGTTAGCAAAACAATAATAAGTGTTTAAAATTAGTGAAAAGTTAGTAGATTACTATGTATATAGTAAATTGTTAACTAGTATGGTGCTAAGGCCTTAATAATAGGTATAATTTTGCGCAATAGCTTTCAAGTTAAAAATATCACTCACTCTAAAGAAAGTAATACATAATTCGATTAACTGTCGTTACTAAATCGTGCCAGAAAAATATTTTGTCACGGAAATTCGTGCAGCAGGAAGTGAGGGTTATATTAAAACTACTCGTACTCAACTACTCATTTGAATTCATTTTAAAGTCAAGTATTTCTAAGCTTCAATTTGAATACAACCTACTTCTGTTTTTATTTACATATTTGACTCATTTTTTAACCTAACTAACTATTGACTGTTCTATTTTTTTCTTTTAACTGCATTTTAATGTTTTAGCAGTTTTTTGTGTGTGCTTAAAGCCAGTTTCCACTCGTTAATTCCACATAACTTAAAAATAATCTATTGCTTATCTCATTTTACTGACATCTTAACGTCTGTCAATAAATGTTAGAGAGATATGGCTTGATGCCATTAAATGGCGACATACCAAGCTTCGATATATGTACGTAACATACCTTACCTATATAATTTATAGAACTAAGTGCTTATAATTCAAAACGAGTTAATTACTTTATAAATATTAATTAATTGTTCCATATTAGTTAACTTTGAATTCAACTTTTTTTTCTTTCAGTATCAACAAAATCCACTTTCAATAAAATCTATGAAACATTATTAGATATGTACTTATAGGAGGTATTTATAAAATCAACTTCAAAATGGAGATATAAAATAATTTGAATCGCAAATTTTGTGTTCATGAATTCGGTTACACATTCGTGTATAGAGTACATGGCGCCCATAAGCTCGCATAACTATCTTCATGATCTCATTATTGATTTTTCTTTTATTGTTGTTGTTTATGTTTCTACAAAACATTTTATGCATCTATAAATATAAATTAATGAAGTGTTTTGTTTTATGTTATTTTATTACAACAAACACAAAATGAAAAAAATCATCAAAAGAACAATTTTTGAGCTGGAACATTAATTTGTGACTTTTTTCAAACGAGCGGGAGAGTGAAGTGATGGTGTTGAAAAAATATTGAAATACGATGCTATGAAAATGAAAGAAAAAAACTGACGTTAAAAGAATTTCATAAATTTTCTTCGAAAAATATGTTTGTATTTCAATCTTAAAGTAATGGATGTAGAATTGAACATTGGGCATGATGGGCAAGTGGCGCAATCGTCGTCGTCGTCGCCGTTGCTTAACTTCTTTGAAATCTTGATTAAGATACTTTTGTATGAAGGGAGGGGATTGAACTGCTTTAGAGTCATAAGTTACTTTTTCCTTTTTCTTTCTGATATGCTGAAATATTTTTGATAAATTTGTCTGGGGTTATTGAAGGGATTAATAGTTTTGATTGAGCCTAGAATTTATTTATTTCTTAGATATGGCGCTAGTAGTTTTTTTTTGTAATACAAAACTGTATGTTGAACTGTTTTTCAAATGTTTGCCAATAACATGTCAGATTTTGAGATTGTTTTGGTCTTGAAAAAGTCAAGAAGTTTGGTTTGAAGTTAATCCACTAGAATATTTTATGGCGTCTCTGATTGGAAAATTCATATTTTGATTCAAAAAATGATTAATTTTAGCAACGCATGGAGATACATAAATATTTCAGATTTGTTTTTTTTTTTTTTTTTAAACAATGGGAGCAAGAAAAACTGGGGAAATGTCAAAATGCTTCGATATTAATACTATCATGGAGTAAAGTCTTTTTGAGTTATTTTTGGCACTTGTTGTAATCTGTACGATTTGAAGAGTAAATAAAATGCACGACTGGGTCGCACGAACTTGCTCCTGTATGCTAAGAGTCTGTTTAAAAAAGTACTTATATGAGATTTAAAAATATACCTGTAAAATAAGTTTCTCTTCAAAGTTATAATTGCCATTTGATTTGTCAAAAAAACCGCACGTTCTTTGTATATGAAAACCATAGTACTCTCATGAGCAGAAACTTTGAGGGCGACCAGATACCGAGTCGTTGGTGTGGCGTTAGTATCGAAAGTGGAGAAATTCAGAGGTAGCGAGAAAAAAATATTATTTCCATTCCCATAAGCAACCAACAGAGTAAGGGAGATAATTAATTTTCGACCCAAAAAGTCTACACAATTTCCTTCATTCTATTTGATCTAACCTTGGATATGTTTTCACATAAAGAGCTTCCATATGAAGGTTGATGAATTTGCACTATGCACTAACTTAGATAAAAGCTAGGAATGTAATTACAATTTTGTTAAAATAATGCGCTCTTTCGGGCTCATGCACAGTTAAAATATTAAAAAAAAACTATTTTAAGATTCGAAATTTCGCCCGAAAAATAAGTTTGTCTTCAAAAATTTAAATGTCATTTTATAAATAAAAAAGCATTTGATTTTTCAAAATTTTTTTTTGAAAATCGTTAGAGCGGTTTTTTTTTAAATTAATTTTTTATATATAAAATTTTTAAATTTTGTTCTAAAAATATTTTTGGTAAGCAGTTGTTTAGAGATTATTAATATACGTTATACATTTGAATTTCGTAAAAAAATGTTGACCCGTTTTCGAGATATCGAATTTTGAAAAAATAAAATTCAATATTTTTTTAAAAATCCAAATAATAAAAAATTGCACTTTTGATAATCAAATATTGTTAAAGCAATATAAGAGCTCATTCAGAAAAAAAATTATTGAAATCGGATCATAAGTTGCTGAGAAAATTAAAAAACAAAATAACGGTTCTATGAGCGGTACCTTTCCTGAGCAATACAAAAATATGGTTTTCTTATAAAAAGAAGCTAGGTTAAAAAATAAAATTTTAGAGAAAATTTAAAAAAAATCTATCGGTTTGTTTTTGAGAAAATTCGAATTTTCTGTTTTTGACCAAAAAAATTGTATGGGGGCCACTGTTAGTTTTGTTCTTAAAAAAAAATGAAAAAAAACGCCTAACGCGAATCTGCTCAAAACCTTAACTTGCAAGTTTGAACTCAATCGACCCAATGGTTTAGGCTGTAGGAGCGTGGACAGACAGACAAAACCGACCGGACGGAATCGCGGGACCCACTTTTTTCGACTTCTCTACCATCGTAATGTCATGTTTGATTAAAATCTCGAGTTCGAAATTTTGCACGAATGCAAAACTTGCCATATAGTTCCTATATGTCGCAAGTAAAAAGAGGCTGGGATACGACCCACACTGATAACTTCCCATTCCGTCTGTCGATTTGCCTTGCTTAAAAGCTTTTCGCGTTGGATTAAAAAATGTGTAAGTTGAATTACTCTTAAAAATTTTAAAATTACCAACAATATTTTTCATATAAAGAAATAGTTTAGTTTGAAAATCTAGTTTTGTCGAAAACATTTTTTTTACCAATTTTAGTAGCATTTCTTAAATTTTTACAAATTGGTTTGAATGAAATTAATTTGAAAGATATCAAGAACCGAACATCAATTTTTACCAAATTGTCTCACTATTTTTTGCAGATTTTATTTTTTGTATTAAAAAACAGACTGTTGGATTTTTATAAAAAAAAACTACTGAATATCGAAAACAATATTTTTTGTGAAATAAAAAGATTTTGAAGACAGTATTTTTAATTTTAAAAAGCTATTTGAGTCGTAAGTAAATTTTTACCAAGTTTTTATCAGATTTTTATTTCTGTAAAAAACTGTCAATTCGATTTTTCTCAACCTTTTACGGAATGTTGGCAACAATATTTTATAAAAGATGGAAGTAGTTTGAAGCAAATATCTCAAAGTTTTGAAAAGATATTTGAGTCGAAAATCAATTTTTACCAACTTTATTAATTTTCTTGTTTAGGATTTTATTTTTTATAAAAAAAAACTTTTAATTCGATTTTTCTCAAAATTTTTACGGATGTTGAAAACAATATTTCTTATAACTTAGAACAAGCTGGAAGCCATAATCTCAAATTTTTGAAAAGATATTGGAGTCGAAAATCAATTTTAACCAAATTTTGTTAAATTTTCTTTTGAGTTTCTATTTTTGTAAAAAAAAATGTCAATTTAATTTTTCTCAAAATTTTACTGTTTGTTGAAAAGAGTATTTTTTTAAAAGATAAAAGTTGTTCAAAGCCAATATCTCAAAGTTTTGAAAAAAATATTTGAGTCGAAAATAAACTTTTACGAACTTTTGTTAAATTTTCTTTTAAGTTTTTATTTTTCGTTAGAAAAACTGTCAATTCAAAATTTTACGGAATGTTGAAAACAATATTTTTTATAAGATAAAATAAGTTTGAAGCCATAATTTCGAGTTTTTGAAAAGAAATTTGAGTCAAAATTCAATTCTCACCAACTTATTAATTTTTTTGTGTAGGTTTTTATTTTATTGTAAAAAACTGTCAATTCGATTTTCCTAAAATTTTTACTAGATGTTAAAAAAGTTATTTTTCGTTGCACAAAATTGTTTTGGAGATAAAATCATTTTGTATACGTAAAATTTTCGAGGTGACAATTTTTTTTCAGTTTTTTTAATTTATAAAAAAAAATCGTTAATTGGATTTTTTTTTTTCAAAAAATATAATTGTTTGGTATCACGTTACAATATAAAGGGTGATTTTTTTAAGGTTAGGATTTTCATGCATTAGTATTTGACAGATCACGCGGGATTTCAGACATGGTGTCAAAGAGAAAGATGCTCAGTATGCTTTGACATTTCATCATGAATAGACTTACTAACGAGCAACGCTTGCAAATCATTGAATTTTATTACCAAAATCAGTGTTCAGTTCGAAATGTGTTTCGCGCTTTACGTCCGATTTATGGTCTACATAATCGACCAAGTGAGCAAACAATTAATGCGATTGTGACCAAGTTTCGCAAACCAACCACACGAATGCGTACAGTGCGTACAGAAGAGAATATTGCGTCTGTTTCTGAGAGTGTTGCTGAAGACCGTGAAATGTCGATTCGTCGCCGTTCGCAGCAATTGGGTTTGTGTTATTCGACCACATGGAAGATTTTACGCAAAGATCTTGGTGTAAAACCGTATAAAATACAGCTGAAGCCGAACGATCTGCCACAACGTCGAATTTTCAGTGAATGGGCCCTAGAAAAGTTGGCAGAAAATCCGCTTTTTTATCGACAAATTTTGTTTAGCGATGAGGCTCATTTCTGGTTGAATGGCTACGTAAATAAGCAAAATTGCCAAAACTGCCCATGCATCCTGAAAAACGCACTGTTTGGTGTGGTTTGTACGCTGGTGGAATCATTGGACCGTATTTTTTCAAAGATGCTGTTGGACGCGACGTTACGGTGAATGGCGATCGCTATCGTTCAATGCTAACAAACTTTTTGTTGCCAAAAATGGAAGAACTGAACTTGGCTGACATGTGGTTTCAACAAGATGGCGCTACATGCCACACAGCTCGCGATTCTATGGCCATTTTGAGGGAAAACTTCGGAGAACAATTCATCTCAAGGAATGGACCGGTAAGTTGGCCACGAAGATCATGCGATTTGACGCCTTAAGACTATTTTTTGTGGGGCTACGTCAAGTCTAAAGTCTACACAAATAAGCCAGCAACTATTCCAGCTTTGGAAGACAACATTTCCGAAGAAATTCGGGCTATTCCGGCCGAAATGCTCGAAAAAGTTACCCAAAATTGGACTTTCCGAATGGACCACCTAAGACGCAGCCGCGGTCAACATTTAAATGAAATTATCTTCAAAAAGTAAATGTCATGGACCAATCTAACGTTTCAAACAAAGAATCGATGAGATTCTTGAGAATTTTATGCCTTTTTTTTTTAGAAAAGTTCTCAAGCTCTTAAAAAATCACCGTTTATTATATTAAATTTGATTCAAGTCTTTAGCGTTTTTGGTACGTATAATATTTAGAGTTAACTAAATTTTCACCTATTTTTTGAACTGGTTTGGTAAAAAAAATCACCCACGCAATTTTCTTGAGAGCCTTTCTACATCTTTCTGCATTATTATCTGCATAACAAAATTTAGTTGAAGTCGATATCTCTTCTGGCTCTTGAGCTATGGACTACGAAAAAACGTCACGAACATACGGACGTTCAAACATTCGTACACACGTACAGACATCTTTCGACTCTAGGGACCTTGAAACGTCGAGAAATGTCAACATTTTCAATTTGACAAATCGAACCCATTGTAAAAACTTCCTATGGGAAGTTAATAAGAAATAAAATTGTTTCACTTCGAATAAATTAGGAACAGAAAAAGTTTACTTAAGAATAATTTAATACCACAAAGAATGTTCTTGACATGACCACATTTTTTTTAAAAATCTTACTGACAGTGTTTTAAGAAAAGTTCTACTAAAAATACGACTTAATTAATTTAAAATCTTGAATATTTCGTCAGAAAACAGGTTAAACTTCACATTTTGAATGCATAGTTTTTAAACTTCCTTAAACAACAACTTGCATTGTAACAAAAAATACCATTCCAAATTTTGAAGGGTATTAATTGAAAGTTATCAGTTTGGCTTGCATCAGTCATTACTTAATATGAATATATTTTTGTCTGTTTCGAAACAAAAGAACTGAAATAGTGTACTAAGCCTGATATTTTTTCAGGCTTTTTTGACAAATTGTATATGCTCTCGTATATTGTGATACGAATTGTGTCAAAATAAAATTACCATTTCATTTTTAAATATAATTCGGAATTTCAGTTAATTCAAAACAATGACAAAAGTTTGACAAGAAATAATAATAACAATATTTTGAAAGTTGGATGTCATTGACAACTCTGACAAACCCTGCAATAATTTGTAATAAGTCGCCTACCTTATAAGTTTTACTACACATCCAAACTTATATTCAAAAAACCCTTCACACTTAAAACAAACTCAAGTTTTTCAAAACATAATTTTACTTCCAAAGCTTTCCTATTTTAGAGACTTAAGTATGTTGTTAGCCGAGGTCACTTTAATTGGCTCATTCTGTTTTACCTTGACAAACAAAAACAAAAAAAACTATTTTAACACAAAAATGTGTCTTGATGTCAAAACAAACTTTACACAATTTTTGCCATTGACAAGTTTTAATATAACTTTATAAATTTCTTCTCGTTTTTTTTGCACAAACACCACCATTTCACTCCAAAAATAGGCCGTTTCCACATCAATCTCAAAGACAACAAAAATGTCAAAGCTTAAGGGGCCTTTCATCGATCGCCGTATCTATTTTCCCACTTTAAACTTTAACCATCATCGCATAATAATAGTCATCTTGTGACACACAGCGGGTGGACGTTTTATAATAATCATTCTTTTGTTTTATTTTTATCGCTTTAGATCTTTTTTTATTTATAAACTTAATTCTGCAAAAAAGGTCAATAGCTTTGCACACACAAAAATAGCAAACGCCATTGAGCCAAGTTCATAACCCAACGCCTTCGGATATAAAAATGCGATTGAAAAGAAATAAAATTTAAAAAAAAAAAAAAAAACAACCCACTGTCAGATGGCGCTCGCTCCGACCGCGATGATGATGGCAATGGGGCGCTGCGCTGGCACTTAAAGAAATGCAAGACACAAACATTTCAAAGGACTGCAATATTCTTCTCAGCCCACATGTTGACAACACACCAGATGCCACCAGCAAGCTAGCCAGATAGCCAACCACCACATGACAACGACCAGAACCATGATGATGGTTTTCTGTCTCAAAAGAATCCCAATCCGATAACTAGAACCACCATCAACTTCAACGATTACAACAACAACAACAATCATTAATAACAAAACAAATTTCGTTCAAAAGACTTGGCCATTACACGAATTGGCCACATTGCTGCGCGGAGCTATGATAGTGAGGCTGCTGTTGCTGCACATAATTATTATTGCACTCAACTCGAAACGATTGAGGTCAACATAATAAATTGGTGGCACGACTTTTAATAGAGTGTGGACCAACGCATTGGTGGGGGTTGGCAGCAACAAACGGCGGCCGGCGTGGTGCGGTGCTCGAAAAGTGGGTGCCAAGAAGAAATTAACCACCGCGAAGAGCCAAAATAAAACAAAAACAACAACAAAAAAAAGAATATTTTGCATTGATTTTGACCCCAATAAAACGACGAAAACAAAAAGAATTCGAACTGTGATGATTTTGCAGTTCTGTCATTTATAAACAAATGGGAGTCAATGAACAGTGGCATAAAATTGCCTACCATCAGATCTAAAGCAATTTAAAAAAAAAAAACTTTTTCAAGCTTAAGAAACCTAAAATTGTTAAAAAAAATAATGAAACACCAATGCTCAAAAATTTGTTTTCAATGTTTTTGTCAATTTTTCAAAATAACACTTTCAAACCTCCAATTTAAAAAATGTCCAACCTTTAAGACCTATTCATAATAGAATTGCTTAAATTTTCAAGAAAGAATAGACATTACGATTTCAAAGAAGTAGTATTGGATGTATCCATGTCTGAAACCCACGCAGTAAAAATTCTGGTGTGCCTCAAGGCTCTGTTATTTCTCCGATACTCTTTCTCATATGATTTTTTTTTTTACTTTTTTTCTGAAGCCGTTTTGCTCTTGTGGAATGTATGATCTGTTCATTTAATTCTGGACTTGACAGGGTACAGGGTAGTCAAATACAAAATTAAAAAATCAAGTAGAATTTAATGCTTGGAAAACTCAGTGCTAGTGTCATTAATTTACCAACTTTGAGATAGTCTTTGCATCAATGAAACTGAACGTCCCGAAACACTTGGTATACTCGATGCCGCAAGATGTTTGTTTTCTGAAAACATTGTTTAAAAAACGTTTCTGAAATTTTTAACATTTGTTTAAAAAATATTTCAGAAACAATGTAGAAACGTTTCAGACATATTTCTGAATTTGTTTTGTGTTGGTCCTTTCCTGAAAAAAGGAGACCCTCTTAACTGCACCAACTATAGAGGCATCAGTCAACTTAACATCGCTTACAAAATCTTCTCTGACGTAATATGTGAACGTCTAAAGACAATCGACAACGACCTGATAGGTCCTTATCAGTATTCACATGACGGCAGATCCTGGAAAAAAACCACAAACATCAAGTCGACATCCATCATCTTTTCATCGATTTCAAGGCCGCATATGACAGCATCTACAGGAACGAGCATGTCTAGTTTTGGCATCCCTGCCAAACTCGTCTGTTTGTGCAGGATGACCATGGGGAATTCGCGCTGCTTCATAAAGGTTAAAAACTTACAGAAGCTTTCGGTGTAATGCGCTGTCATGCTATTTCCTTACCATTGTCCTTGAAAGAATAGTACAGAGTTTTCACGTCAACACTATCTTCAAAAGTATGTCCAATTACTAGCAGAAGCTTATGACATTGACATAATCGGAAGAACTCACCATGATGTCAATTGCGAGTATTGAGGTAGATGCGTCAACAAAGCGTTTAGCGGTTAATGAGGGCAAAACAAAGTATATGCTGTCATCAAGAAACGACTTACAACGCCGACGGACGTCTCGGTCAAACCAACAAGTAGTCAAGGGCTTCGTCAGCTTAGGCTTCGCTATGAACACAGAAAACAACACCATTGCTGAGATCAAACGTAGAATAACTCTTGCTAGCTGTTCCTTTGAGCTAAGAAACCAATTGAATAGCAAAACCCTCTTTAGCTATATAAGACCCTCATCATCCCAAAAACCACCTTGGCTCGTTTCAAGAGAAAAGTTTTTGCGTGATATACTGTTCCGTATGCAAAGAAGAGGAGTGGAGGAGAAGATGGAACGAGGAGCTGTACGAGTTCTACAGTGTCTACGTCAGAAGGGTGAAAGTTCAATTACGAAGGGCCAATGAGAGCGCATAGAAACCAATGCTCCAGCCCGAAAAGTCTTCGAATCCACACCCACATGTCAGCGCAGTAGAGGAAGACCGCTGATCAACTTAAGTAAGTAAGTTGAAGCTTTGAGAATCATTTCTGAAACGGTTTTTTTTCCTATTTATGTTTCCTGTCCTGTGCCTAAAAATGGAATGTTAAAGAAGAGGCAATGATAATTTTGTTTTCTCATCTTTTCCAAAATGTATGTGTTCAGAAATTTCAGACAAATTTCTTGGCTTTTTATTTTATTTTTAAAATGTTCGTCAAGTCGGACCAAAAAAAAGCCATTCATAAATGTGTCCCTGTTTTTGAAACGTTTTTTAAGTGTTTTTCTGTTATTGATGCATTTAAAAAAGTTTTTCTCCCCACTGATAAGACTCATATATGTTGATTCTAATCTAAATTATAATTTCCATCTCTAGGTTGGTGCTTTTGCAACTTACTTAAAGCTTGTAGAAGGAAAAGCAATCCAATTTAAGTTGCTTGCACCCAGGTCGTCTTAAAGTTTCGAGTCAATCTCTCCTTTGAAATTATTTTAACGGATTCTGCTCTAGCGAAAGTCGCTTCTATGGGAATGCCCACCAATATACCTTCGAGAGCAACTTCAATTGTAGTAATAACTAGAGATTTTCTCTTTAGCCGTACTACACGAATACTGATTTCCTTACCACACTTTGCTTTTAACAAGCATTGTAATATTTAGAAATTCAAATACATTCCAATTTTTACTGAATTCCGAATTTACCTATGCTACTGTTTAATTGGATTTATACCCACTTGCCTTTTTTTGTTGTTATTTATGACTACTTGGACCATGAGCCATGGCTTGAGATTATGTACATTTGGTCTATCTGTCTGTCAAATTGTCTGTCAATTTCGTATTGTTTCACTGCATATACAAAGTGTCTGAAGGAATTCGATACACGATCTTAAGAGTGACATATCAAGCCAGACAATAAAGAGCGAGTAAAGTTATTGTGGTTTATACAAAGGTAACAAATTGATATGAAAGACATATAAACGTCATAAGATTATGGAATTTCCAATAATTGTCAAAATGAATAACCTTGTGGTTTCTATTTTGTCTAGGAGGTAGATGCAGATGAATAAAATGGATACAATGACCACTTGTGTGACATAATCTTTGCAAGAAATTGGTAGGTGGTACTCAATCTAATTGGGTTACCCAATGGTAAAAAAGAATCAATTTTTATTTATACGGAACTGTCGAAAAATTGATTTTGAAACTATATCTTCGTATTCCAAGGGAAAGCAAAAATATTCGGAGTGTTTTTGTAGTACAGTAGAAATTTATATGAATAACAAATACGACATCCCCAGTAGAAACATTGCAGATAAAAGGTTAAGTGAAATCCTGCTGGTGATAGAGATTTGACATTTATTCGAGTTCGAAATCAATTTTATAGTTTTTCATTTTAAGCCTTGGTACGTTTAATACCTTCATGAGAAAGTTCCAGTTTTCACCGTTTAGTATTCAAATATGTTCCTCCCATTGAATCATTGGGTTTCTCCAGACTGGTATTCTGAATGTTTTCAACACTAGGCGTATTGCGATGAAATGTAATGTAATGTAAATGAAAAATAAAGCCGACGTTATATTTACAAAAAAATATTGTTGATTTGTTATTAACTTTTTTGAAAGATGGTGTCTTTGTTCATTTTTGAAATATGGAAGAAGAAAAAGAGTATCCTGAACGTAAGTACAGGCACAAACATGTCTTAAAAAAAAAAACGAATTTAGATTCTGGAGATCTTGGAACTTGGAGAAATTTCAAAATTTTCCATTCGACAAATAGGACCGATTTTAAGAACTACCAATGCGAAGCTATCAATGGGAAGCTGTAGGTTCCATATGAAAGGTATGAAATAAGATTAAAAAATGTGGATTCCTAAGAGGCTTAATTGAAGATAAGACTGTGTTTAAGCAAGAATTAAAACCGTTTAAGCAAGACAACTATTGACAACTTGCTGAGTTTGTTTATTAAACGCTGAATATTTTGATCCAACTACAACTGTTTCAAATTAAACACAACGAATTTAAAAATATTTAAGACCAATTGCTGGCATATATCTCCCTGAAGCGCTTTTTTAATGCTTTTCTGTGGCTACTGAGAAAATTGTCAGTTTTGATATTTTTACTGAGTTAAGCCATCATACTCAGCTTATCAATGAACCTACTCAAGTATCAGACGTTAACGGCCAAAATGCACTCGACTTATTTCTCACTTCTGATCTTGATATATAAATAATCACTGTATTGACGCCTCCAGGCATAAGTGTCAAATCTGCTATTTTTTCGTGTCAAACAAATTCACTTAAAGAAAAAGCTCCAAAAAAAACCGTTTGGTAGTACGAGAAAGCCAACTGGGACGGTCTCAATAATTTCTTCAGGATCTTTAACTGGTAAGTATCGGTATTGACGTAGACTTCAGTGCAGATTACTAGTACGATTCATCTTGAAATGGAAACCTTAAGGTTAAAAGTATTAAACCCAAGACTAAATCAGTTCGTTCTCGAAGTGTGTCGAGAGTTCTAAAAGATGTCAACATTCATAAATCCTATGGTCCGTATGATATCCCAGTTATTATTTTAAAGTGATGTTCTTCCACGCTAGCAAAACCACTACATAAGCTTTTCAATCTTTCCTATTCTCCTGTAGTTGGAAAAAAGCATTTGCTAAGTCAATACAAAAAAGGCGAATCTTTTTCTCCATCAAATTATAGACCGATAGCTCTTTCGTCCCCTTCTTTCTAAGGTCACTAATTTCAGCTTAAGAAATATCTTGAGGACCGGTGGTACGACTTTTGTAGCAATAGGTCCCTTGATGATCTCACGGTTCATCTCACCGAACTGTGGAACAAATCTTGATATCGTTTTGGAGAAAGTAAGATTTTGCACTTCATATTCCAAGAGCATTTGATAAAGTCTGGCATCTTGGTCCCTTATCAAAAATCAGCGCTTTGCGACGAATCTCTTCTTCGTTGGATTGGAAATTTCCTTTAGAACTGTTAATACAACTAGTTTTGGGCGAATTCAAGTCTGAAACCCATAATATAAATGCTGGATGTGTCCCAGGAGGTCCGTTTTGTCGCCGCCGACCCTTTTCTTCGTTTTTATAAATGATCTGCTGTCTTCAACTTCTAATCCAATTGATTGTTTAGTACTTTTCATATTCGTTTTAAGACCTAAATTATCTTCTTCGACCTACACAGAAATAAGAAACAGCGAAAATTTAATGCTTCAAAAACTCTTGTATCGAAAGCGAGATATACCCTTCTTGTCATTATCTATGAGTGGCACTTGTATCAACGAAAACCTCGATAACCTTGGAATGTGCATCAGCAACTACCTCTTGTGGAGTGATCACATACGGGATGTTATCAAAAATGCTGCAAGATCTCTAGGTTTTTTGAGACGATACAAGAAATTTGTCTTTTCATCTGATCTGACTACAATCTACAAAACCTACATAGTCCGAAACTGCCTCCAATAATTTACTTAAGCCTCTTGGACAGATTACGTCATTCGAACATCGTGGTAAAGTTTCTTGTCTCACACTTTTTTGCTGTCATTTTAACAGTCTTTGCTCTAGTGAAATAGCCAATTCCATTCCTCGCCTTAAAGTAATACTCGCGCTTCTAGGAATGCCTATCAGTTTACCCTTGAGCACAACTTTAGCCGAACTATGAAGTGCATAGATTTATTTTGAAGTCGTACGACACGAATGTGGAATGCCTTTGCCAGGCCTATCTGTTATTTTAATTTTTAAGAATTCAAAACCAATGTACACCAACAATTTGTATCGAAACCTTCCCTTTTTTCATAACGCTCACACTGTGTCTTTGGCATATTAAAGATTAATAATTGGCGTTAATTATGAAACTATTTGGCACCAATTTTTCGAGCACACCCGCTCTTATTTCTTCAATAATGCCTCGAATGTTGGCTTCTTAATTATCAATCAATTGCTGGTCTATCAGTAATTAGGACGTAGACCTAAAAGAAGTAGTTGAAATTTGCTAATTTACAAAAACCATTTGCCCATTTCGTAGTTCCACTTCTTGAGATTATTCGGTAACCAAACGTTTGAGTCAATAAACACGTGGTAGCGCCAATTACGCCATTTTGATAGAACCATTTCTTCTCCAAATAATTTGCAACTACAATGACTTTAAGCAAAAAACTTCTTTTAAATAAACAATAAACATATTTCTAGGTAGAATTCTAACTGAAGCTAAATATTGCGTTAAAATCCAAACTATTGTTAAACAAAAATAAAGCTTCCATTTCTTTCAGTAATCATGTCACGTTTTTTAAGTTTTTTTCCCCAAAGTCGTTAACAAAAGATTGATATTCAAATATGCATGAATGTAGGTGTTTTTTTTTATCATTTGAAAGCCTGAAAAATTCCCAACAATTATCTGAACTTTTGATCTTTTTTTAAATTCAAATACGAGTAGAAGACATTTTAAACTGACATCAATTATACCTTAACTTAACCTCTAATCTTAAGAAGATGCCACTTTTACACCATTAGTCTCCATTAAAAGCTATAAAACTCCCACATATGTTCGTTTATTTTGGTATACCTACTCGTAGATAGTCTAAAAATATCATTATTTGATTTATAACTATAAAATCAGATCAACTTAATAAAACCATTTTGATTTATTTTTGTTTACCGTTCTGTCGGTCTATAAACAAACAGAGCTATAATTTTCTAATTTCGGAAGAAAAACACTCCTTATTTCAATAAAAAGAAAGAAAGAAAAAGAGATTCCTTCGACGAAAGACGAAAAGATCTAAGCCACAAAATGATGGTCATTTGGGGAGCACCTTTAAACATTTGGCTAAATTGACGTTAATATACCTACTCTCCTTTAGCGTCTTCGTCGTCTTCGTCTTTGGCAGTCTTGGTCATCATCATCGTTTGTTCGTCGTGCACTAGTGGCTTTCATGAACAAAATCGAAAGGGAAATCGGCCCCTACGGAAAAATAGTTTAAGGAGTATCAAGGTACTCAAAACGTTTACAATCACTTTTTCTAGTCGTACTTATAGAGCTTTGGAATTTCTAGAACTGAAAAGGAAATAAGAAAAGAAATATACGCCAACGTATATAACAACGAAATACGTTCTACACACTATGCCTTTGAAGACGAAGGAAAAGAAGAAATACGAGCTCGGAAATCAATTGACAAATTGATAGAACTCAACAGGTTGACATGTAGATGGCTGCTGTTGTCAGTTTTGGTCTTGCTTTAAGCACTTCTAAGGGGGAATGGCAACAGCACCGTAACGACGCCGACTACGATGAAGGTGAGCCATGGAAGTCATTTTCCTAAAATAAGCTATTACGTGAGTACTTAACACAACTAGGGTACTCGTTCAAAGCGGAGGATGGTTGAATTTGTTGTTGGCCACTTTGTGACCATTGCGTTGTTTGGTTTGGTTTAGTTTAGAAGAACCAAACAAAAAGGCCAATAAGTAGTATTTCAGGTTAATGTGTTGTGTCTTGTGTGATGTGGAGGTTTTACTCTAGAATACGATAGCTGATGGCAAATATGGTGGGGGCAGGTTTCTTAAAGACAATGATTGATGTAAGAGTTGAAAATTCGTTAGCCTAATTCGTGATAAGATCGGTTTATTTTTTGTTTTTCTTGATATTATTTTAACGCAGAAGAAAACAATGAATATTAATGTTTTAATATTTACATCTCGTCAAGTTAGCTGCTGGCACTTGGTGTGAAAATGAAGGTGTAAAATGTTTTGAACTGTTCAAAGTCATTTGTAGTGATGTGTTTTGTGAAGGGGCAGAAAAATAGCGAAGTGAGTTACAGCTTAAGGTTAAAGGGTGATAGTTACAACGTAGGCAAGACTGTAAGAAGTGTAAGTTTGATCTTTAACATTGATTGGTTAAACGTTGTAAGTCAATGAAACCCTGGTTCATGTAAGCTATCAATGTCGTTTTCCAACAAGATGTTTCATTTTGAATAACATGCTATTTGAGCAGTCGATATTTTGAACTACTCATTTTTTGACATTTGACAAGTAGAAACTACGCTATTAGTAGCAATACATGATTTGACAGATTTGACAACACATTGAAGTTAGTAAAATTTACTCAAAAAAGGTCAATCGCACTTTTGCCAGAAGTTTTTTGATGGTAGTATTTCTCGAAGAGGCAATCACAACTGAACAGCAATATATCATGATTTTACCAAATGTTAACAGAAAATACCTGTACCGATGTTTCACAATCAGTTTAAGGTCTTTAAGATGGAATTTTTGAAGTTGTAGAAAACATAATATAGAAGTAAGTAGGCTAATAGTCATGGAAAATTTACTGGGAAGTGCTGCAAACTTAGCCATGATGACATTCCTGATACCACTTTCCTTTGTCTATGGCACACGTTTTTCTTTCCAATGAAATAATTGTCAATTGATTTCTCTAAGATATCACCTGTCCAACTGTTTTTTAAGAAAAACTTGCACAGAATCGCAGCACCTAAATAAATATAAACATAAAGAGGCGCAACAATCCGTTGAGAACTAGGCCCTAGAGACTTACGACTCTCAACTATTCCTGTGTGCTATTAGTGTTATCATTGATGGAGGGGACCTAAGCCGAATACGAAAGGATAATTTGAGGAAGTACTTTTCATGTCAAGAATTACTCTTCGAGGATTTGTCATTTCCTCGCTAGAGGCAATACCAGTGACACAGGTAGGGTTTGAACCCAAGACTTTTGGCAAGCCACTATTTAATGGATACTATTTCAGCATCTACCAGGCGAAAATCTGCGGATGCCATGAAGACTTGTCAGGAAGATTTTTATATTTGCTCTTTTGTAGAGCTGTCATTAGTAAGTCATCGTAAGGTTCAAGTAGTGATAGAATAGTAGCATCTGCCATCTATTGCTCCTTAGTGGTGTTTTGTAGATAACCATTATGCTGTCGAAAATGTCAACACCACCCATATATTAATTATACTCGCCCACATTATTGGGTCGAGGGATTGTGATATATCTCGACGTCTTTTTATTATATCTCCGTACTTCAGTGCCCAGTAAAAGCTGAAGCTCTCGATACAAGCGTTTTAACATCTGAGTATCCTCTATCTGTCTTCATTATTATTACTTCTCGTTTGACTACTTGCAAGTTGCAAGCAGAAATTCTGTTCCTTTTAATAGTTACTAGACCATGAATACCATTTTTGGCTAAATATTCACTTTTCGTGACTGATGAAATAGGAATCGCAATGGACAATGATTATATGACACTGCTAAAGCTTTTAAACTTTTCAAATGCCTTTGACAATTCTGCGGTTTTTCCTTAGAATCCTGTAAGCTTGTTCATCCGTATCTTAGGGGAAGACAACAATGCGTGGTGACAAGCATTATTCAATGTCTTAGCTGGAGTGCCTCAGGGATCTATCCTCGGACCAATCCTCTTCTCACTATATGTAAATGAGCTTCCACAAATGTTTTTAAAAGTTGTTTGATTCATGTAGAGCTCCTTATAAGTCGACCCTTTGTAGCAAAAACATGATGCCGTAGATTTAATATATGAGGACCTGCTCCTCATTCTACAATGGTCCAAAAAGAACCATCTTTCCTTAAATCCTCTCAAATCAGCAGCTCTTCTGATTTGTCGCAAAACCTTTGATTTTTCGGTCGTAAACCCCTTAAAGCTTGGAGGCGAAGTCATTGACTATGTCAGTACTGCCACAAATTTAGGGATAATTTTCAATCGTACCCTTACATGGAACGACCACCTTAATAGTGGTGGAAAAGTCTTTTGTAGTCTTCGTGCTCTTCAGTTCACTCGAAGTTTCATCCCTACACAAACAATTTTTTTTTTTTTATAATTAACACACACTCAAGGGGATATTACTACCCTTATTATGCACAGGCACAGTGTGAGCACTTGGAAGAGGAGAGAGGGTTTAAAAGGAGATGTCGGTGCACATTGGTTTTGAATTCCTGAATATTGCAATGACTAGGAAAGACAGAGTGTGGTAAGGCATTCCACATTCGCGTAGTACAGCTAAAGAACGAATCTCTGTATTTAACAGTACGGCCGAAGTTGGGCTCGAGGGTATACTGATGAGCATTCCTAGAAGCGCGAGTATTACGGTTGAACTGTTTAAGGGGAGGAATGCAACTGACTATTTCAGTAGAGCATAAACCGTGAAAATAACGGTAAAAAAAGGGTCAGGCAAGAGGCCTTACAACGATGTTAAAGCGAAGTAAAAGAACTTATGATGATATTATCATCTATCAATTTAAATACTCTACGTTCAATACTATCCAAGAGGCTTAAGTAAATTGCAGGAGCACCAGATCAGAGATGGGGATTATACTCAAGCTTTGGACGTATGTAAGTCTTGTAGATAACAGCCAGATCAGAAGGGGTGAAATATTTCTTGCATCGCCTAAGGAAATCCAAACACCTTAAGGCATTTTTGGCGACATCGCGTATGTGATCATTCCACAAGAGGTGGTTGATTGGTGACACACATACCGAGAATATCGAGGTGTTCAGTCTCATTGATGCCAGTACCATCCATGGATAATGGCAAAGGAAGTATATCTCGCTTTGGCGATACAAGACAGCATTGGTTTTTCGAAGCATTCAATTTCACGCGGTTTTTTAATCCACATTGACTAATGCTTTTTAGGTTGGAATTTAATGAGCTTATCATGTTTTGTCTTACAGTTCCACATCCGAAGAAGAGGGATGTGAGTCTGAAAACGAATATGAAAAGCTGACTATCGTCAGCGAAACAATGTATTGGATTAGTTGTTGCAGGCAGGAGATCATTAATAAAAATGAGAAAGAGTGTTGGAGATACAACAGAGCCCTGGGGCACACCAGCATTTATTTTATGGTTTTTAGACTTGAATCCATCCAATACTACTTGTATCGAACTATCCAAAAGGTAATTACTAATCCAATGAAGGAGGAATCATGAAAACCGAAAGAACGCATTTTCGATAAGAGAGCTTGATGCCAAAACCCTATCAAGGGGTTAACTTTCTTTGATGAATTAGTGATTCTATGAGAAATGTTTTGACGGAGCCATTACACTAGAAATTAGCTTAACAATAAACACCGTAAAATAGACGAAGACTCGGAAGCCTTTAGCTTGGTTCTGTAGGTCCGCTCCCACAAATGGTTAAACTTAATGGTTAGAAATTTTGTTGGACTTCCAAATTAATTACTATGTTTAATTTAATTCTTAAGGCATTTAAGGGGCCTCGAAGCCGCCAAAGCTCTAAAGGTTTTCAATCAAAGTCGTACACTCTAAACCTTCAGTAAATAAGCAGCTAAAGATTTTTATAAAGTTTTCAACTAACACAAAAACTTCAAACAAAATCTATGTTTATAAAAGGTCTAACAACTCACTCTTGTCTATCAATCATCTCAAAATATATGTAAATGTGTTACTTTAAGCTTCATGAAGGCCAGCCGAATCAAACGACTACTATATGAATGTGAAATGTTTACCAACAACTTTAAAGACCCACACCCTTGACGAATCTTATTTTGGCTAAACCAAATTTTTGCAAAATCTAAGATCTAAAAGAGATACAACTTCATCACCCCATCCATCAATGTTTTATTTTTATGTGTTGCCATAAAATCAGCGACATTATCTTACGAAAAATCAACTCCATCGATCCCACCCACCCTAAAACTCACAACATGGTTCGTCTATTTTAAAAATTCATGTTGGTTTTTTAATTTGGCCTAATCAGACTATTTATTAATTCATTAAAACAGATGACAAGAAAAATGTAAATTTTACAACAAATGAAAGAAAAAAGCCTACACCAACATTTTTGTCCAACATTTTTACTCTTTATTTACTTGGAATGTACGCCTAAAAATACATAAACAAATACATAATAATTAATTAACATCTTGATATTAATTAAGAAGAACTTAATGCTTCTTAAATAAAAATGTTATTTTTCCCAGAGACATCTTTATTTTATTTTTATTGGTCTATAAAAACAACAAAAAAACTATGTACATGGTTTAAGCCGGAAATAACAAGATAATTCTTAAATATTTGTTGTTATACGATGTAAAATATTCCAATGGTTAATTTCGGGAGATCTATTGCTATGAATTATTATTATGTATAAATTATTATTAATAACATTATGGTGACCAAGTTTTATGAGTCTAAGTCTAATAAAATATTTATATAATATTTTGCTTTAATGTTTGGAGTTTTTATGGTTGCGATTTGTGGGTAATTTTTGCTTTTGTCAGTGTTTAGAAAAGATAACGCCAAGATTTTATCATTAAAAACATTTAAGACGATTAGATAATATTTTTATTTACTAAACTTAAACATAACATGAAGTAAATGTGAGGGGGAAATAATGCGAAATAGCTCAAAACTAATGTTTAAAAAAGTTTATAAGTAAGCAAAGATTGTAGGTACAATCTGATGTTTACCTTTGTAGGTAACTTTGGGTCGATGAGAATTTCGATGACTGTTTCTTTCAATATTTGTTAATGTGTTAATGTGGAACCTAAAGTCCTAGGAGTAGAGCTAAAAATACTTCAAAAACTTAAGTTCGTTTTCTTTTGTTTTTAAAATTGTATCAAGTTTCTTTAGTTACCTAAATAACAAATCCCAAATAGATAAAACAGCTTGTAGAGCTCATGGAGGCGATTGAAAGTCTCGCAACAAATTTAAGAAGAGGCGTCTCCACAAGACCATGGATTTAAATAGTATTGGACCGCCAACTCAAAAGTGAAAGGAATAGCAGAAAGTAAGGAAGTTTTTAAAGGTAGGTATACGAAAAGAAGTACAAATTCAAGGTTAAGCAGAAATTTGTGTTAAGCTTTTAGACTTTAAAAATAAATGTTTGAATGTCTTTAAAGAAGCTAAGAAATATTATTTTGAACCCAACTGGATTTAAATAGTTGACCAAAATATATATTTTTAAGAAGTTCTTTATTTGTAAGCTCAATTCCATACAATTTTTGGAATAAAAGTAATGTTGGAAGCATTCAATTTCGTGCATTGTATTTCTATTTATTTTAATTCGTTAAACACTAACGGGAGCAATACATTTGGAAAATCTAAATTAATTATTCTAAGCTGTTAAAGAATATAGTTTCAAACTTAATGCATTTTAGGTTATCATTTATAGACTTTATACAAAATAAAAATGTATTAAATATTGAAACCAATTGATTGACCACACTACACAATTATGCATACATAGGTCTTAAAAAATAAAACAAAGAGAAGCTTTAGAATGTAATAGGCTTTTCACACAAAGTCCAAA
Source organism: Eupeodes corollae (assembly GCF_945859685.1). Lineage (NCBI taxonomy): Eukaryota > Metazoa > Arthropoda > Insecta > Diptera > Syrphidae > Eupeodes > Eupeodes corollae. The sequence goes on from NC_079147.1 coordinate 271,290,520, forward strand.
TCCCGGTTTTCGCGAAATTGTCGGTTTTGGCCAAAACCAACATCGAAAACTCAAGTTTTCCCATACAATTTTGGTTTACCATAAGTTTTCGTAAAACACAAGTTTTATATAAAACCTATCGAAAACTAGTAGCAATTCAAAGTTGAACTAAACAAACAAACCTTCCAAAACATTCAGCGCTCAAATTAATGTAAACAAAACAGCTGATGGCTGCTGTCAAAACAAATATTTATTTTTGAAATAAATTTGGTTAGCGTTAGTATTACTAATATTATTACAGTCGAACTTCCATAACTCGAACTTCCTTAAGTCGAATTTCTCTATAACTCAAAATTTTATTGAGAACTTTGATTTTTCAACCGTATTTTCATGAATTTTGCAAAGATTGTAGAAAGTGAAGATGACTTTTTTACTAATGCCTTCTAAATAAAGGGGTGAGAAATGTCAAATGTCACGGTGGTAATCATAGTAAAGAGAGGTAACATGTATAATTGCAGCAAAAGTGGAAAAGAAAAACCTAATTGTTTTGATCGGCAAAAGCAATAAGCCACTATATTTACAAAGAGTAAAGTCCTTACATGTAAAGTACCAAGGAAACAAAAAGTTGTGGATGGTAACTGACTTTTTTAAAGATTGGCTAAGGAGTGGGACAAGGTATTTTTTTAACAAAAACGAAATATACTTCTTTTTGTTGACAACTGTAGTGCCCACAAATCACCAACAAACTTAAAGTTTATTAAGCTTGTTTTTTCACCAAATATGACAGCCGCCTTATAGCCAATGGATCAAGGTGTTATACAGAATTTTAAGTGCTTCTACAGATTTTTTTAAAGATTCTGTTAATCACAAACCATTTTGTTTTCTTAAATCATAGTCTATTTAATAAAATAAAAAAAATTTACTATTTTTTGTCTCATTTCTTTAAATCGAAGTTTCTATAACTCGAATTTTTTTCTTTTATTTTGAGAGTTCGACTTATGGAAGTTCTACTGTATTTATACAATTTCCTTCTAAAATAGGAATTATTGCTTTTTGTTTTTTATTTACAGAATATGGTAGAGAAAAAAAAGGAACCTTTGGGAGAGCTGCGTGGCAACAGAAAAAAATTGCGGAAAAATTTGCCAACGTCAAGAATAAAAGCCCTGGTGACTATTTGCGGCACTGGCGATTCTTTTATGATCCTCCAGAGTTTCAAACGCTCTTTGTTAAGCGAGGAACTGGAATTCACTATGTGTTCGACGCTTTCGCTTACTACCTGGAGAAAGACTTTCAGGTAACTCCGTTCAATCACAAGGGTTTGGGTGATATGATGATATGATAAGTTCATTTGTGGAGAAGAAAAAGTATTAAAGAAAATAGTGTGGGAATCGTTCTTCTAGTAAATAAAACCACAACAGTGGACTATCGCCGCTTGATGGACATAGCGATGCCAACATCAAGAAGATCCTTAGTGCTTTGGACAAGCCAGGCGAGTCCTCAAAGGAAGAAGCCAAAGAGATAGTTATGGAGAAATTGCAGCCCATTATATCAGTTTCACATTTGGCCAACAGAACCAATAGTCATAAGCTCAGTATTTTGGATTGAATTTGTTGTGAAAGAAGCAGAAAATATTTTAAATAAAATTAACTTTTATTGTAACAGTTTTGTTTGTTGTTGATTCTATGATACATTTTCTAGACAATTAGCTTCTCCTCAGTGAATTGTTCACACCGTTTGAAGTGAACAAAGGGGATAGCTGCAGCCAAGCCAGCTTGTAGTTCTTTTTAGTTCACGATGATTACGGTTTTCAATTGCATCAAAGCTTTTCTTATCTTCGAAGTTTTAGGATTTGCAAAAGAAAACGACGTTTTTTTATAATAGAGGCTTGAGATAATGAAAAAAAGTTTAACAAAATCTTCATATTTTGTTCAACTTTCTTTTTATATATTAAAATCATTTTGAATTGGTTAGAATTCATTTTATTTTCACAAATAATTTGAGAAGAACATAACTTTTTGCTCACAAATTTTGTCATCAATACAAAATTTGACAGCCGGTGTTAAACAAATTTAAATGGAACGATTTTCGGGTTTTCGAAAACTTTTTGCCGAAAACCCGGTTATGTGTTTGGTGTGAAAAGGCTTTAAGGGTCCCGGAAATAGCGAACGAATGTCTTTATGAATCCTAGGATCCTATTAACTTTCTTAACTATATGTAGCTTAAGAGCTCGTTAAAATTAAACTTGGGATCAAGAAGAATCCCTAAATCAGAGAACACATAATATTTACTTAAATGAGATATACATACAATTGTGTTCATAAAAATAGCTCTCCAAATAAAACAAAAAGGCCTTTAATATCAACGTTATAATATATTTCATTAAACTTCTAATAACAAACTAAAATATTTTATTCATAAAAACAGAAAATAATTATTATCGATTTTTTACCGTTAGCTTTGTCACAGTAAAAATCGGTTTGGCTGTTCAAAAAAATAGCAATGCATGACAAAGTACTGGATCTATTACGTAAGAAGTAAGACAAATAATGTAAGCTTACAATTAGTACTTTGTTGCATAACCATTGTTTTTTATGACTGCTTCACATCTACGTGGCATCGAGTCCACTAAAACCTGACAACTCTCGACTGGTATTGCGTTCCACGAATCAATCACTGCTTCCTACAATTCCTTAGAATTCTTGGGTTTTGTTTTATGAACTGCGTTCTTAACATCCCCCCACAAATTTTCGATGGGGTTAAGGTCGGGCGATTGAGCGGGACACTCCATGACGGATAACTTCTTCTGCGCAAACCATTATTTTGCATTTTTTGACGTATGCTTTGGGTCATAGTCTTGTTGGTATACCAAACCAACGGCATTTCTTTTTCAGCATAGGAAAACATAACCTCCTCGAGAATTTTCACATAGTCGGTTGCATCCCTTACACCCCCGATAGGATAAATAGGCCCGATCCCGTAATATGTACCATGCTTTACTGTTTCTATAGTGTACCGTGGATCGATTTCTGCATTTTAGGGTCTTTCACATATTCCCGACGACCCTTGGTCCCAAAAAGGACGACTTTGCTTTCATCGCTCCACAGAACTTCCCTCCATTTCTCTTTTGCCTAATCTCCATGCGCTCTAACAAACTCCATTCTCTTGGCCACATGCTTTTCGTTTCGTCAAGAATGGTACCTTGCGTGGACTTTGGGCTGGTAACTTCGCTTATAAAAGACGTCTTCGTATTGTGACAGGGTTAACAGACAGTTGAAGTCCATTTCTTATTTTCCTAGAGCCTATGAAAGGATTCTGTTTTGCTAACTGAATATTTTTTGTGTCAGTTCTTTCAGTAGTCATCCTTTTAGGCCTAGATTTTTCAGTTTGTTTTGCCATTTTAAGGCGTTACTGACCATTTTTGCTGAGCAGCCTTGGTTGTCTTGAATATTTTGTTAGGTTTTTTCCTCCAAACGCAGTTTTCTAATAAGTTTTCGAATTTGTTCGGTGCAGTGTCTTGACCGTCCTATTGTTTATTTTTGAGCTAATATTTATTAATTTTTTTGTGCTAGTACGTACTTAAAACTTTATATAGTAAAAAATTCACTTAACGAAAAATAAAAAAAAATTAATTTTTAACACTTTTTACTTATAAAATCAAGAGCACTGCTATTTTTATGAACATTCTATATCCAGAGAGCTCAAGCTAAAAGTCACGTATATGAATACGAAAGACCGTTAGATGCAAGTAACATGATCATATTTTTTGTAAGAATTTCCATTATTTAAATAATTGACAATATAATAAAATGTGACCAGCACTGCTATTTTTATGAACACAACTGTATATGTAAGTATTAGTAGCAAGTATGATAACGTTTCGCTTTATAATATCTTAAAGGCGATTCTTCATAGAGAGAACTAGTTTTGAAGTGACCTCCGGCGAAATTTTGTTCCATTCTTACAGTATAACTGCGTTTAGCTGGTTCTTATTACTTATTTTTGATTCTCTTATCTTTCTTTGCAAATGTTTGTTTTTATCCATTGTCTTTTCTAAAAAAAAACTGGACCCCATAGCTCCCCAGACCATAACATTTCCGCCTGCATGTTTTACCGTTGATTAGAAATTCTTCACATCTAATGCTGTTTCCTCCACACAAATCTTCGACCGTCCGACCCAAACACATTAAACTTGCTCTCGTCAAGGAATAACACATTCTTCCAAAAATGCCTTTGAAATCTAGGGTTTTTTGTACCGTGCGACCATTATATCCCTTTGAATGCAGAAAGTTCCGTACAGTTTGAGGGTTAAGCGATATTCCATCATTTGCTTGAATGTCAGCAGCTATTTTAGGAGCACTTAACTTGGGATCAGCCTTTTCCATTCTTTCAATTTTTTGTTCAATATGAGCGTCTGTTATTTCTTTTCGACCTCTTCCTGGAGCTACTTCAAAGCTTTTATTTTTCAAATAATTTCTTAATACATATTGAACTGTAGACCGTGGTCTACCAATAGTTGACGATATCTCAGCATAACTTTTTCCGTCAAATCAGTTTTCACACTTCAAGAGGTACTTTTTTACGAGAAGCCTCCATTTTTAAAATAAACTTCCCAAAATTATACATCAAGATCAATACATCAAGGCATACTGATCCTAGATCTCTCAATGTCATTACAGTACACAATTTACATTTCAAAAAGAACCGTTATTTCCGTTTTGTTAGAGAAAAGAGCAGTGTAAGAACATTTGTTTCATGTACGAGCAATTTTTTGACATTCCTGGCAAAATTCTACTAACGGTAAAAAAAAACTATGAGGCAAACCTACCTCGTGCAATTTTTTGATGTAGTGTAAGTACAATAGACTTGAGCAGTTTCCTTATAAATAATAATTTAACTATACATAGGTCTGTTGTTCATTATTTAGTTTTAAGGACCTTTCTTCTGCACAGGTATAATGAATCCACTTTTCCAGATATTAGGAATGATATGACGGATATGATTTATAAGCACACATTTTTGATGGTACACCATCAGGGCGATTAAAACACTTATCCAACTTCATGATTCCCTGTGCAACAGTATCTTCGTTTATTTTAAAATTAATTGAATATAATTGAGGAAAATTCACTCCAGAAAAGGAAGTGTAAGAACTGTTGTCATAGTTTGTATCTATGAAAGCTTCTTTGAAGAAGTACATTGTACATTGCCGAATCATATTCAGTGATGGGATTACTTTCGAGGCTCTGTTAATAAACAGAATTATCGAAGTGTAGTTCTAAAAATTCAAACTTGCCTATTGGAAAGACTTTCCATTCTAAACTTGTCACGGGATGGACTTTGATCGGAATTTACTTATACAATAATAAAGCTACGAGAAAGGGACAGAAAGTTTCCTGATCTTATTACTTTACGAAGAGGTGATTGCAGTTGACCACAAACCTTTGCAATTTAAAACGTTGACATTTTTTTTTTGGGGCTTTAAAAAATGGTGTATTTGTAAAATTATTATGGATTAACACACGGAATTTTTTTTTAAATATAAAAATGAAACCCCTTATTGGAAAACTTTTATTAGGTATCTTCTTTGACATATCAGTTCAAGGGTTAGAAGAAGCTTATCTCATATTTTAACAAACAAACTATCAAAACTTTTTGATGGCTTAGTCAAGGTACTTTGGAACTAATTCCTTACATATTTTCGTTTAGCCAATGGCTCATAGTGTGATGGTTAATATTGTGCTTCTAAACGTTTCTTGAAGGGTATTGTTTCTTAGGAGCATTGACAAATCCTTCCAGAGAAATTCTTGCCATTGAAAAGTGCTTTCTAATATTACCCGTTTATTCAGAATTAAAAACACTATCTTCCCCCACCCCTGAAACTACTCGAACACGGGAATTATGGGAAGTTGTAATTCAATAAGGTCTCGCCCATCTCTGTAGCCATTTGAATTAATTTATTGATAGGTCATTGTGGGATCTTTGGAACTGCTATATAAAAATAAGGACGGTAAACAATTTGAAAATATTTAGGTAATTGAAAATCTCTTTGCTATGAAGCTATCAACTTTATAATATTTGCATATTTCCACATTAAATTATCTTAAATTTCAAAACATTTCATTTTTAATAATGCTTTTTCTTAAGCTAAACTAATTTTGTCAACATGAAACTCAAAACCTATTTAGTTTACCAAATAATAAGAAAAACAAACAAGCTACTTCCTTTGATAAAAGTCGTGATCTACCTAACTATTTATATACCTACCTACTTAACTTCCAACTCCCTTCTCTTCTTTTTTTTTGTACTATCAAACCGACTAATGCCCCACATTAAATTTCATTATTTATTTTACCAAATCTTGTATTTACTTTAACAGAGAAACTCAGATTACTTTTAAGTGATTGCCTTCAAGATATTCCATTCATCAAATTGATGGCCCTTAGCGTCTCTCATAGCCCATCGTCGTTGTCGTCGCCATCATTGTCGTCGTAGAGCCTACTTATACGTAGTTCCCTTCGATTGCAATGTTTGTCTAATCTCATTTTTTCGTTTATCAAAAACACAACTTCTTCACTATCTTATCGTGGACGAAACAACCGAGGGAGACTAAACAAGCAAATCGAGTTGCTTAGGTACCCAATACCCATAGCCTAAGACCCACAAACCAAAAATAATGATTTCAAGGGCAAGACAGGCCACAACTTCAATTTTTATAGCCGTGAAATAAATTTCTAATTAGATTAGATAATAACCATCCAGCAGCGTTAAAGGTATTCAAAGAAGAAGTTAAGTAATTTTATAAGTTGGACTTACCTTTCTTGTGGCAATCTTTTGAGCTCGCTCATATCCAGTTCTAGGCGAAGATTAGACACTTCGCACACAAGTCGATCCCGATCTGCCGATACTTCCCGTAATTTCTCGCGAAGTGCGTAATTCTCACGAATCAATTCCTCGACATTCACCTTAACGTGATTGTTGATGGCCGCAACAACTTGTGGTTGTACTTGTTGGGGCTGTGCAGTTGCAGTTGCAGCTCCAGTTGAAACTGGAGGAGGCCCCGATGCCAATGGTAACTTTCCATCGAAGACAACTCCACCAGGCCCAGCAGTGCCACCATTTGGAAGCAGCATCATATTGCTGGCCATTAACAATGATTGCGTGGTCTGATGCAACAGGGCGGCTGCTGTATCAGTATCCATTTCCATTTCCAGGTCCAATTCGTTGGAGCTATTCAACACATCCTGAGTGGATTCAGGTGATGCTGATGGTTCACCACCAGAAGCACCTCCTTCACCCCCACCGTTGGCCATAGTTTCACTATCGCACATTATATTTGTTTAGATTGGATTATTTTTTCAACACTCTTTATTTTTCAGATACGAATTGAATGTGAAGGCTCTGATGAAGGACCTCCGCGGGAGGTCGCGTAAGAAATTACCTAAAACACACACTCTCACTGAGAAGTCGAGGAGCAAGAGGAGGAGAAGCCCGAGCTCAACAACCAAAGAACACACTCTTCAACTTCAACAAACACAACTTTTAATTTGTGACTTGCACTTCACTTCACTTCGCTTCACTTTTGTTGTTTAGGGATAATTCCCTGGTTTTGTATTATTATTTTTTTTTTTTTTTGACAGGAAAACTCTTTTCGAATTTATTTTAAAATTCAAATTGGTTTACCTACATTTTCGAGATATTCAATAAAATTTTTCAGTCGATTCAAACACGATTCCTAAAAATTGTCTGTATTCAAAAATACAGAAAAGAAGAATGTCGCGCGTTTTTATTTTGGATTATTTGTTTTTGGTCGACGACACGACGACGACGTTGGTTTGGTTTTGCAGGAAAACACTCACGAAACACGATTTTCAAAGCGCAGCACATCCGACGTTAAATAAACCGGAATGGAGAATGACAGAAAATATAAAATACAAAATGCACAAATTCAGCTAGCAGACAATTTTTTGAACAACTACGAACGGCGATGTAGAGAATAGGAATAAAAAACGGTAGTTTGTGGAATGATTTGGGAAAAAATTCAACAAAAATTATTGAAGAACTGGTTTTGTGTTATTTTTGTATGTATTCTAGTCTCTTTTACTCATTTGAAGTTGTGAAAAGATTTTTGTTATATTCTCTATTGGATAAAAGAGATGAATATATTTTCGGAATGTTAGAAGTGGAAACATGTTTTTGCTTTTTTTAAAATCTAGCAGCCATATATGGTTGGACTGTTTTAGTGCGTTGCGTAGGTTTTGTTTGCTTGTTTTGTTATTGTCGTTTTTTTGTTTTTTGTTTGGTTTTATTTTCATAGAGTAAAAAGAAACGTCAAAATTGAAGGATTTGTGAAGGGGAAAGTGAAAATGATGATATGGAATGGAACTGGAAATATTATGGGATGTGTTCGTTGATTGGGCATAGATTGTTGTTAGGGGTGATGCACAATAGTGTTTGCATTTTCAGAATTCATATTGATTTACAGAAATAGTCTGCAGAGGGAACCAAATATCGATTTAAACACTATTACCATTGTACATTATGTCAAAAACTTACTCCTAATCGACTCATTTATCAGCTTCTTATTCAAAGCAAATATACTACTAAAACCTCCGTTGAACATAATTTACTGCATTAATATCGTTAAATTAAAGCAGTCTAGTTGAATGAGGCTATTTTACCTTTTTTCTTTGGTTTTATATTGTATGAATACCCTTATAATGATTATACACAGTGCGAGTAATTAGGAAAGGAGGGTAGGATTTGAAAACATTGGTTTTGAATGTCTGCACATTGTAGTGAGTGGGAAATATTGAGTCTGGTAAAGCATTCCACATTCGTGTAGTGCGACTTAAAAAAGAATCTCTGTACTTTACACTACGACCGAATTTGGGGCTTAAGTTTCAGTTAGACAACGGACACCTATCGTTTTTAGAGCTCTATTTTTAATTCTGTAAAAGAGACTTAAGTGTGCTATAGGAGCACCTGCCCAAATATGGGAATACTCAAGTTTTGGACGAATATAGGCTTAACGCACATACCTAGGACTGATAGCTGTTCAGTCTCCTCGATGAATGTACCACTCATTGATAGTGGCATTGGGGGAGGGTTACGCTTTAGCGACAGTAGACAGCATTGAGTTTTCGAAGCATTAAATTCTACACGGTTTTTGATTCCCCATTGAACAATGTTGTCAAGATCAGAATTTAATGAGCTTATCATACGCTGCCGTTGGTAGTCCATATCCAAAGAACAAGGATGAGAATCTAGAAACGAATATGAAAAGCTGAGGGTACTGTCGTCCGCGAAACAATTTAGTGAGTTAGAAGTTTCAGACAAAAGATCATTTATAAAAATAAGGAAGAGTATCGGAGACAATATCGAGCCCTTGGGCACACCAGCGTTTATTTTGTGAATATCAGATTTGAACCTGTTCAATATTACTTGAATTGAACGGTCCGAAAGGTAATTTCTAACCCAACGAAGAATATATTCATCAACACCATATGCACGCATTTTCGAAAGAGAGCTTGATGCCAAACTCTATCAAATGCTTTTGAAATATCAAGTGCAATAATCTTTCTTTCTCCAAAACGATGTAAAGATTTGTTCCACTGTTCGGTGAGTTAATCATAAGATCACCAGTGGACCTATTGCAACAAAGGCCATACTGCCGGTTATTAAGAAGCTTCTCAGCGTTTTGAAAACCTTTGAAAGAAGGAATGTACATGCAATTGGACGATAGTTAGATGGTGAGGACAATTCGCCTTTTTTAGGGACAGGCTGGAGAAGTCCAGTTTTCCATCCACTCGAAAAGAGACCTGTAGAATAGGACAGATGGAAAGCTTACTCAGTGGTTTTGCTAGCGAGGAAGAACACCTCTTTAGAACAATAGCGGGGATACTGTCCGGGCCAGCAGATTTGTGAATGTCAAGATTTTTAACTACTCTAGTAACTGAACGAATGCGAAAGAAGCTTCGTCCCATTAAATCGTTAACGTTTTCAAGTACAAGAGTGATGTCACTCACTGGCAGCATCGAATTAACAGCAAACTGTGTTGCAAGCAAATTGGCTTTATCAATCAAGCTTACATAGGGACTGTCATTGAAAGCGAGCTTCGGAACCGACGAAGACGTGGTGTTTTGTACGTTTTTTACAAATGACCAGAAATGTTTACTACCTTTGGGACATTGTAAAAATGTTTCCCGTAATTTCTGGTCATGCAAAAATTTAATGTGTCGTATATGTCCGTTACAGGTCTTTCTAGCTTGTTTGAACTTATTCCCATTTTCCTCAGTTGGGTTGATTTTGTAATTCCGGAAACTTACATTTTTGATCCTAATAACCTCTTTACAGCTCGAATCAAAGTATGAGTTTTCTTTGGTATTGATAGATTTTACCCTATTCGGGATAAAATTTCTCATTGCACAAAGAATTATATTTGTAATCATATCTGCACTAGAATCCACGTCGCTATCGAGGAAACATAGTGACCAGTTAAAGTTCCTGAAGAATTCATTGGCTTTGTCATATTGCCAAACGGGTCTCGTATGGGTTTTAACTTTAACTGGCGTTTTTTGGCATCAGAAATTTGCAGATATGACACTGGAGTCTACACTTACCATCAATGTTTGACACAGCTGCTGTTCACAAAGAAATCTGGCAGTTCTGTTCAGTTGAAAACAGGTTGAAGGTATATTCTAGTACAATTTCACTTAAGTCTATAAAAACATCATCTATTTCAATGGGTGGTTTTATTCCAACATACAGCAAGATATCGAAATATTGATCGATGATCGATGCTCAAGGCTATTGACACTATGATTTTTGTTTTATATTTTTGTCATCATTTTGTTTATTTTGGACGTTTTATAGATTAACTATCAGCTTACACGTGTTTATTTTTAGACTTTAGGCTATCGTTTCAAAATAAGTTTGAATTTTCTATGAATAAGATAAACTGTAGTTTACTTTAGCAAAGACAAAGTCATAACTAATCAGAAAACTATGTATAAGGCCCAATGTGTCCATGGACAACTTTAGACGTATTTAAACAATCTTCATTTATTAAATTTCTTCCTTAGTAAGTCAAATATTTTTCTAAATTCTGAAATAAGACGAATTTTAAGTTGGTAAAAGTAGAACTCATTATTTTACTAAGAAGAAAAACATTTAATGTTATTTAGAAAGGCCGAATCATAATATCTTGTCAAAAATGTTGGCATTTCATGTTGTTGATTGGAATAAACATGAGAAAAGAAATAATTAGGTAAGGTTGTTTGTACTTAACAGAGCAGTGATCTGATAACAGATCAACATGATATTTGTCTCTGAGATGTTGAGATATGTTTCTAAAATAGTTTGCCTTACAGTCAGAAATTAATTAATGTTTTCTAATCGTGATTAAAAACAATCGATTGAGTAGCGCTTTTTTCGGAACTGTTCCAACCGATCTAGATAAATCTTTTTTTTTACAATTATCTCAGTACTAAAGACATTAGGGCACCTTAACAAAATCAAACAAATTCAAAGCATCTTTAAAAAAAATCGAAAACATTGTACATATTTTATTTGTGAATTTTTCTTAAATGTAATCAATTAAGAAACAGGTACATAATAATAACCACTTACTCCAACCTACTGAACCAAAAGAGCTCTGCTCCATCTTGCACCATGATTGTCCTGATTGTAAAGCACTATCCACTGCTCTTCGTCTGACGTGGTATATTAGTGGATCCGCCAATCTTTCGGTATCAGCCGGCATCTATCGAGAAAGAGGAATACCTCTGGTGGAATGAAGCGTGCACTTTTAAAATAATGGTTGTTCAGATAGAAGACCAACAAATTAAATTGTTGTTTGAAGACATAGCTCTCGCAATGCGTCTTCGAACGAGTTTATCAAGAAATTGTTAATTCTGTGTTGACTTGTCGGAATAATAATTAACAAAGACGATTTAGCTGATCCAACCATAAACGATCCTCAGCTGTATGAGGCCATGTAGCAACAATTTACTCTTGGGTTAAGCGCCTACTGCTGTAAAACAGCCGTTTTTTTCAAAACTAAGGCTCTTCTGACCCTGGTCAGAAGAGCATATACAGTCCTACGCCCTAACCATCACGCACTAACCATTAGAAAGCATATAAAAAGGCAAAATTATCAAAATGTTCCTTTTAAGCTACAAAAATATTATTTTTGCTTCTAAGAGAATAAAAGACCAATTAAGAAAAGATTCGGACATTTTTCTATCTTCTTAAATTACCACGAATAGAAAAGCGTAAAATAGACCCAGAAACTAGTTTATACTTTATTCAATTTTAAATTTATAATAATTACAAAGTTTACAATATTGCTTAACTCAATCTTATTGAGACATGGCCTTGGCTCCCACCTCCGATGCGGTCAAAGTAGACCTTTTGATCTTCATAAGGGTAGTGCATATACTACGAAAAGCAAAACTTTAATATTTCAAATTCTGTAACACTCCTCTAGTTTTAAATACAGTTTCCATCTCGAAAATAGTTGAGTTAATTTAAGTCATAGTTAAGTTGGCAGTAAAATTATCTGTATCACTCTCTTACGCTTTGTAATTAAACCAACCTTTTTACAGTTTTTTCCAAATGCCTTATGAAGATGTACAAATTGTCTTGCCAATCTTTGATATTGTTGACCGAACCATTAAGTTGTTATAAGGTCCCACTTTTTATAAAACAAAGTTATTGACGAGAGTTTTGTCGAACGGTTTTCCGGATGAGATGCAGCCTTAATAACATAATCAAAGTGAAGCTTCAAAGTTGAAATAAATAGTGGAGACATAAAAGCCTATAATTTGGGGAACTAAACGGAAGATTAAATATTCGTTTCAGAAAATCTAAGAAGATTTTCATCATCTTCATTTAGCTGATAACCCCAAACTTGAGCGGCGCATAAAACAAAACTGCCTCTAACAGTTTTTATTTCACACTAAAACTGACTTCATTCGTACTCATACAGGCCTTCCATGTACTTTTAAGTGCTTCTTTGCTAATTGAAGCTAGTTGGAAGGATTTTTATTCAAATTTAAGTTTAAGGTTATTTTCATTCCTAGATACCTATACTCCTTAACGATTTCAATATCTTTTCTAGTGAATTTTTACATTTCGTTTCTGGCAGAACTTTCCAGCTTTCCGGCCTATTTTTTTGTGGACTTACTCCAGTTCACTGTAAGATTCCAAATCTCACAATATTTTTCAAGTTCAAAAATCCTGTGACTTGGGGGTTGTCCGATAAGGAAACTATATCATCAGCATACATTAGTACTTCAATCCTCCTTCTGGCCCACAAAATTCCAACACAAAGCACTTCATTTAGATCATCAAGAAACAGGATGGACTAGAGGGCACTTTCACACACCCCTCTTTTACATCCATTGTTGTGTTTCAAACCATTCTGACAGATGCTTCCCATTCCATACCGCTGGTTTTCTGTCCAAGTACGAGAGCTTAAGACCATCAAGCATTCTAGTTGAAATTCCCATCAAAGAAAGTTTGAAGAATAGTGTCCTTCAATCGATAGAATCAAAAGCGGTTTTGAAGTCGAAATAAAAAGTATATAGTTTCCTACATTGATCCCGAAACGACTGCCTAATACTTATAAGGATGAAAATTTGGTCAATTCTTGAATGATGTTGTCTAAAACCAGCCTGAAAATAGTTTTATTATTATTTTGTGTAACTTTTAAGTAAATCTGTATTTTCAAGAAAAATTGATTAATTTTTTTTTTCAAAAGCAAAGTTGGTCTCAAACCAATTTGGCATTTTTTCTTTGGATGAAAATTATAATAATTTATATTGTTTACCACCTCTGTCCATCAACTCCTACCCTCACCTCCCTGTGGTGAAAATTGGGTTCCTACTGGAGATTGGGTTCCAACTCCAATGGAATGTTGTTGGGGGCAGCAAACGATAGAGCCATGAAGAGGTGTTTCCACTACGGCACCTCTCCTTATCCCTACGGCAGTGAAGGAATTCCCGAGATGGAATCAAAGGTGTTGTCTACAGTTCCAGTAAGGCTGAACTACTTATATGATCTCTACGACTTATTCTTGTAGTTATACTAAGATATGGCCCTCCAGGTTGGGGGTTGTGCAGTGACGGTGCCGTGACTGCTACCGAGAAAACCAACAGCGCTTATTTGGATGCGGCTATCACACTTAGGCATCATCAAGGATCTACCACACAACGTCTTGATCAAAACGTCACAATCGACAGACGTCACTTTGAGGTAGTCAAGGACTTCGTAAACGCAGAAAACAACACCAGCGCTGAGATAAAACGAATAATAAGTCTTGCTAACCACTGTTTCTTTGGACTAAGAAAGCAATTGAGTTTGAAAGTCCTCTCTCGAAGGACCAAAGTGTCGCTATATAAGACCCTTATCATCCCCGTCCTGCTAAACAGTGCAGAAGCATGGACTATGACAAAAGCGGATGAAAGCACCCTGGGTCGTTCCGAGAGAAAATTTCTTCGTGTGATCTACTGTCCCGTATGCATCAAATGGGAGTGGAGGAGAAGATGGAACGACGAGCTGTACGGGCTGTACAGCGATGTAGACTTAGCCAGATGGGTAAAAATCCAACGACTACTGGATACTACTACGGCTGGGTCACGTAGAGAGCATGGAAACCAATGCTCCGGCCGAAAAGTCTTCGAACTAACACCCACAGGACAGCGCAATAGAGGAAGACCGCGAACCAGGTGGCGCGCACAAGTCGAAAGTGACCTCTCCCAACTTGGAGTGCTGGAGCTGGATGGAGAAGTTTGTTGGGTGAGGCCCTAGTTCACATAGGACTGTAGCGCCACCTTAAGTAAGTAAGCATGTTGTTTCTTATGTTTATTTAAATTTTAAATATTATTTTCCACTTATGAAGATAGTCATCGATAAATTATTTGTGAACACATCCTAAAACGATGTCATTTTTAAAAGTTATCACACTTAAACAATTAAAACTTTGTACAAAAAGCGTAACATCGCATTAAAATTATTCATAACTCGCTTCCCACATTAATGTTAAATTTGTATATGAAAAGGAATTAAGTTCCACAAACATGGTTCCATATCCTGCTTATTCTATTTCTATGTCACAAATCCAAGGCAGCAACCTCATTTTCGAGACTCGAACATAACAAAATGCCAATTTATGACAGTTTCGTTATGTCATACAACAATATCTCCGACTATCCTTTGTATATGATAAAACCCATATAAAAGGCTTATCATAATGGTTCAAATGTAGTTCGTCTTGTAGTTTGGTTTTACATTAAAACACACTCTCCGTTATGAAAACCATTTGTTTCCATCGTGTAAGCCCAGCATACATTCTATAACCCATTAAGTTCCAACTTAATGGTTCTTGTATTGGGAGCTTAACGAAAAATAACAAATTTGGTTTAGTCATAGGATATTTTTTCTGTAGCATAATTTTGGGCAATCAAATATAAGTTTAGTACATTTATGTTCGAAAATTAAACGGAAATTCAAGCCAAGAATGTTACATTGATTCATTTTTTGGGAAGACATGACTTCCGTTAAAATAATTTGTTTGTTCGGCTTTAAAACAATTTATTTTCTTTTTTAAAACCTTTCTACTGCCACCAAATTTGTTTTAAACAAAAACTAGAGTGATGAATCAGACAAATAGCTAGATAACTTTTAATCACTTACAAACAAGGCTAAGCCCTCTCTTTTCATATCTATTCATTCTCGTTACAAATCATGTTCCTCAAACCATCGTCAGAGTCTTAATCTTGTCTTATTTATGAATTTTCATAAAGAAATGAGAGGGAAGTATAAATGCTCTCCCAAAATGGCACCCATCATCAATCTTCCATATTTAACTGGGTATGAGAAAGCCCCTTACTTGAATCATGTCTTCTGGTCTTTGTCGGCTCTTTGAATCTTCTATACCTAATCCCCTCCTCAGACTATCTCGAAGCATGCATCAAAAATATTTTTGTCATGAAAACCAGAATCACAGCAGAAGCACTCCATCATTATCCCCAAAGTAAGCAAAGCATCATCCGAACACCGAGCCTAAATAACATCCAATCACAGGCCCAGTTCGGCAGTGCACAAAGATGATCATCCATCATCGTGCGTCACACTAAGAGCAGCCTTCTTCGTGTTCGAGTACTAATTAACCGCAGAGCGCGGCTTTTGAAGGCGTTAATGAGCAAAAATCATCCCAAAGTACAAGTATTGTATATAACTATATGATGGCTATAGAACGATGGAATCTTTTTATGATGATGATGATGGAAACAGCAATGGTGGTGTTGATGTTGCCTGCCGCCGACAAAACCTAACTCAGAGAGGGCTCCTTGGAGCTTTAATGGTGGAATATTATATTGGGACGCCTACTCCTATGACGATAGGGCTATATAAAAGATAAAGGATGATGTAAAATTTGTTTGGCGATCAAAGGAGCTGCATCTGCAGTGAAGTGATATCCCTGGGACGCGATCCGCCTCTTACCCTACCCATGTTATGTTCCGAGAGATATGCCTGGTCAGTGCCGATGATGATGTGTTTTCTATAAAAGGTGTCAATGGCGGTGTCGGAGTGTTGCGATTTTTGCGGCTCCGCATAACAGACTTATGTTTTCACCTCTCTTTGTGGCCGCTTGAGTGCAACCCTCTCTGTCGTAACTACTCTCAATATCCTTCGACACTTTTCTGGTCGCTTTATCTTTTCATTCTTTCCATTATGATGGAGTATATAAATCTTCTGATGGTGAGATGTTTGTCCCCGCTCTAAGTTGGTTCTATACCAAATGAAGATGATGGAGTTCTTTGCTTTTTGCAACACACATCATAACGTGGATGTGATTAATTTTGTTTTAGTTGGACAGAAGGGATTCGGAAGAGGACGCCCGCCATGGCAACCATGATGCAGTTAAGGAAAAATTCAGAAATGTTTGTTTTGTGCTTGGACTTGTTGCACGTGGTTAATTACTCATTATGGTCGGAGGGCGGAGATTTTGTTTAAGAAAAATGCAGATAAGATGCGGTTTTTGAGACGATGGATGAACAAGACGATGATGAATGTCATTTTTATGCGAAAAGTATGTTTATAAAGGAAGGAAGTTAAATTATGGCCGCTCACAATGGTGGCTTGATACTTAACTTATATATACAACCACAGACGTCAAGCATTAAAATGCTTTTAAAAAGGTGTTTCTTGAGGTTGGGGACCATTGTTTTGCTATAAAGGGCCACCTGGATATCAGTTAAATGCTAAGAACCTTCTTAGCTCGAAAGCAATCTATAACAATTGGTAAATGGGTGTATAATTATGCCCCACACATCCGATTAGTAACACAAAAACCTCATCCTTAAGTGCAGACAGAATTCACTCCCGTTTTTGTAAGCCTGTTATAAATGACCAAATCCGCAAACAACAAACTCAAACCTAAACTTATTGCTTCTGGCCACCCATGAATTTGAAGGCGATACACATCGACATCACAACTTCAGACCAGCAGCAACTTATACCACATATATACAATGCAGCAAATTCAATTGAACATAATAAAACTGCACAAGAATATCGAAATCAATTTTATTTTTTAACCACAACTTAAAAACCAGCAATTAACCGATCATCGATTGAAAATCGCCACCGGTCATCGCAGTCACACAGAAAACAAAAAAGTAAAAGATTTAAGGAGGAATCCAAGTGCCGAACCTCCTGCTGTGTTTCTTTTGTATAGTTTTAGCCAAATATGACAAATGCATTCGCATTCAGCGCGTTCGATGGAAATTGTAGCTTCCGATAAGCGCTCTCAGGACCACCATCGCAGCACAGACACTCCGAACTCTACACTCTACAACCAAAAAGAACATAAGGAATCCCAGAAGAAAACAACCATCATCACCAGTTTTTGGCCAAATGGTGAATGGGGCGCGTCACTAAACATCCGCCTCTTGTGAATTCCATTTGCATTTTGTTATTATTCGCTCATAATTCAAGCAGATGAGACGCCGCCGGCACTTATAATATAGTCTCTCAGCACCCTGGTATCCATCGGATGTGCAGTTTGTAATATCTCTAATTGCTGGTGGAACCAGAACCAGAACCAAAACCACACCACACCAACCCAACAAAAGAGCCCACCATCATCACACAGGCGCGGGTAACACTGACAAATCACATTGCAACAAACAACGCAGCAGGGTCAACAGTTTTTATTGATCACTCAGTGGTTATGAATTACAATCCTATATATCTCCAACACCGATCATCATCATCATCATTGGACTAAGAAGACGACTACAAGGTGCAGAGGATGAATAAATTCGCTGCTGCTTCAATCGAATTTGAAGTTCAAAAACTTGCCAAAGTGTGTAATTATTGTATATACATAGGTTAAGGTATTGGAGAATTTGAAAATTACAGACTTTTTCATTGAGCATTATTAATATTCAAAAGATTTGGTGTCTGTGGATGGTGATATAGCAGGACACCGCATATCACAAAACAAGTGAAATGAAATCAAGTTCGGAGGTCAGCTCTTTTGTTTTTCGTATTTTGCTTTATGACAAATGGATTTTGTTTTGTAAGTTGAAGGGTTTATGATTTGTTTGCAATATATTTTTAAGTGAATATACATAAATGTACATGATAAATATGAGAACTGCTAATCTGTTATGAATTTTGACAGGTATTTTATAACACAGAGGTGAGCAGAAATATTGTATAATAAATTTATGACAGCACAGCGGGTTGTTTGTTTTATTGTTATTTAATATTTGGGTTGGAGGATTAAAAATGATACTGTGAAATTAAAAATTTATAGTCGATACAAATTTCAGTGAAAGTGAAAGATGATCTTTTTTTTGAAACAGTAATTAGCTAACAGATTTTGAGACGTAATTTAGAGGTTTCAAGGTGTTACTTTCGGATTAAATCTATTTTCTCTAAAAAATACTAACATAATATAATATAAATCGACAACTAAGTTGAACAAAATTTAATACTTCCTTTTTAAACATGTGTAGAAAGAATCATAAGATCCCTCGCGGTCAAAGGTCATAAAAATCAGTTTTTTGTGATTTGCTCTGTTTTTATAGCTCCAATGTTATTAACATTATTCAAAACACGATTTGCGTTGGTTTTATCCTGGAAATTCTTTCATAAGATAAATTATTTCAAATAGACTACGAATGCAAAGTTTACGAAATTTTACAGAAACGTTAGCAGCAGTCAATTATGTATTTTGTTGGACTTAATGTTATGATTTTCGTATTGCTGATTTCTCCAAACTTAACAATCTTCTTAGCTCAGCCGACTTTGAATTAAGATCCCTCCACTTAACAGTTGAGTCCCTTACAAATTGGTTTTATTTGATTCGTTCGTACTGTATTGAAGAATCAGTACCGTTCTCTCGTAAAAAAAAAGATTTCACCTCTGCTCCCCCTTGGTACAACAGAGATCTCCGTAGCCTAAGAAATACCCGTAACAAGCTTTGAAAGATCTTTTTACAGTCCAAATCTAATACTGATCACAACAACTGTATGCATTCTCTGTCAAAGCCTCTAACTGCACTCTTTGAACTCTCTCTTTCCCAAGGTGTGTTTCCTCATATATGGAAAGATTCATTTTATTTCCCATTCATAAACAAGGCAATAAAACTGAAATTAGAATTATAGACCTATTGCTAAACTTTCATGCATTCCAAAACTTTTTGAAAGCTTAGTTTATGATTCCGTTTATTTCCATTGCAAGCCTTTATTCTCCCCCGCTCAACATGGTTTTCTTAAAGGTAGATCCACTACGACTAACTTAATTGAATTTATTTCCAAAGTTTTGTCAGCCCTTTTGAATGGCAAAGAAGTTGATGTTGTATACACTGATTACAGCAAAGCCTTTAATAAAATATACCATAAGATAATTTATCTAAAAAAAAAATGTTAAACTAGTGCTAAGTTAAGTTGAGTTATGATAGCTTGTATTGAGCTGAATGAATAAATAAGTGCTCTGTTTTGTCTTTTAGTTGTTTATCAAGTCCAACTGTTTTAAATTACTCTCTTGGAATTTATAAATTGGCCAAAATACTTATAACCTTGGTGTTATTTTTGATGTAAAATTGAGTTTTTAAATATTTCATATAATACTGCTATGTTTTTTGAAAACAAAAATTTTTCATTATTCTTACGTTTATTAAAATAAAAATTAACTTGATAGAAAAAATTCTAAGAAAAGTTATACATTTTAGAGTAGAATACTATAGAATATTCATTAAAGAAACTTGTGAAATAAGAATCAAAAGAGTGAAAGGCACTCTGACTTCAAAGCTTCACCACATTGGATTACAATAACATTGGTCATTCGTAAGTCTTAAGTATTATAATTTAAAGATCTTTCTTGGAGGATAGGGCAATCCTGGAAGATGAGTTAAGCAACACATATTTATCAAAAACAAAAGAAGGTTTCGGTGGATACGTTTACTCTAAACGACATAAAATACGTTTCTCATTCCGACTTCCCAATCATTTTAGCGTGTTCCAGGCGGAACTTTTGGCTAAAAAAGAAGAATAAAATGCGATATCACCATCTGATATCCGTATTTTCTCAGATAGTCAAGCCGCTATTAAATGTTTGACCTTGCTTCTACAAACTCTATAACAGTCCATAACTGCCGATCATCTCTAAAGGAGATGGCACAACAGTTTAACATTCACCTTTGCTAGGTTCGGGCCATAAAAACATTAAAGGAAATTGTAAGGCAGATGAACTCCCCAGAATTGGTACAGTATAAAACAATTTTGGCTAAACCTGGCATACCAATCGCTACATGCAAATTATTGCTAGTGCAAGACGCTATAAAGAAGGCAAACATCAGGTGGAATAACATCACCACATGTCAGGTCACGAAAAACATCTGGCCTGCACCAGATTTAAGGCACTTAAAGTGCTTGGCTACCTTTAAGCAGATCTTGTATAAGCTCGATAATCGGTGTCATTCCTCGGGACACTGGTCTAATAGGAAAGCACGCCACTTATGGCTAATCGTATTCTCAAAAGACTTTTTGTAGAAATTTTATTGATGAGGAAGAGGAGGAAACATATATAGATCCCCTGCTCTAGTTCAAAAACGAAAGAATTACCTTGGAGAATTCTTCTATAATGATCTAAACGATATCATACATATTAACATAATCAGTCGTTTATGCTTCGTAATGGACTCAAAATGAATTCATTGAGCTTCGAAGAAAGCCTCAAGATTCATGTGGTATCACAATGGATCTAAGTGTGTTCTACTCTAAAAAACCTTCCTAACATTCAGTAAACTATTAGTTAATAGTTGCAATTGACGGAAAAGAGTCCCCAAAATGTTTGGCAAGCTTTTATTTACTTTAAACATTTAGTAGCGTTCTTTTGGAAGATAATTTTATGACAGAAAAAGTTATGAACTCAAAGTAACAAAAAGGAAATCTTTACCTCCCAGTTCCTCTTGTTTGAAATTTGTAAGAAGAAATTAATTTATAGAATAGAATTGTAACTTGATCAAAATTAACAATATTTTTATAAGTGCTTACTCATGTTTTCTTGTGCTGCTTATGCGTATTATATATTTTTTTTGAAGCAATCGACTTTAAAACACAATTTCATAAATTTGTAAAAACTATCATACATAACTCTTCTTTAATTTGTATATTTTCAACTCTACATTACTTCATTTGCCTTAAGCTTTAAAATACAAAAGGTATTTAACAGAATTAATTTTACACTTTCACAGAGAAACAATATACCAACAAAATGATTAATAAACCTCTCTGCTTCTTAAATAATATTAAAAACACAATATTTAATGTCCATACAAATTATATCCATAACTTATTACCTTTGCTCACCTTTCCATATCATGGCGGCGCGGCAGCGCATGGCGTCAGTTACAATTTATAAAGGTTCCCTTCCCTTATTTCTATTAACATCCTGAAACCACCAACGAACTCACATCTACCGCATGACTCGACAAAATGTTGCCAAAAACACAATCAAATAAAAAACACCAAAAACTCACCTTAAATCCAATTTAATTACTTTTACATCTAATATCTGAGTCTTTTCTGATTTCACACGATCAGCACTTGATCACATATTCAATTAATCATTTTTCAAAAATATATACATTCTCCATACATGAATTATGGTAACTCGTACCTCGTTTTGATGTACACACAAAAAGATACAAACATTCAAAACTACCAAAACTATCTTTGATAACTTCCTGGGCCTGGCGCATAGCTACCAGCATTTAATGTGATCGTGCCTATAAAGAAGACGCCAGGTATCACTTCAAAATCATTGTTTTCTCTTGTAATTTGGTTTTGAAATAAAGTATAAAATCCGAAACGGTTCTTTTATTAAATATCAAAACAAAGAATACAGTTCTCTTTGTCTCTAAATGTTTTTTATAAACGATCTTACAGCATTGATCTTTCAACAACCCGAGCGACATTCATGCGGCTTTATAAGCTCATAAGCGAGAAAGTCATAAAACTTTAACACAATTTAATCAAAAACAAACAAAAATACAAAAAGTATCTTTTAAGATGAATTTTATTGTGTTTTGTGTTATCTTTCTGATATTTTCTGGTAGCCCAGCAGCAGTGCATCCAATTAACATTAATTATTAACAAATGAATTCAATCGTTTAGAGACCGTCATTTGGACATGATCACCAGTTTTATTGCATCGATGGTGCTTTGGCAAATGAACAAACTTATTTACCTTCTAAGAGTTAAGAGTTGGTCTTATAAATTTAACTATTATGCATAAGTAAATAAGATACTTTTATACACCTATACCTTAGGTATATATTGTTTATTTTTTTTTTTTTAATTTTTCTCTTTATTTATTTATAAATTAAATGAATTATTGATTTCAGCAAATTAGCTTTGTGTGCATTCAATAAGAGTAATATGAGACATTTAGACATGATTGGCAAACCTAATAAATTAGTATGCTAATTATATACCTGTCCTCTATATACTATGCATGTATTGGTATGTGTGTGTGTTTTGGATACACACAAATTGGAAGGTAATATTTTTTTAATGATGTTAAAATTATAATTTAATGAACGTAGTTTATTTTAATTTGTATACATTTATAAAAGAACAGAACAAAAACGTTTTGATTTTATATTTCTAGCGGTATTTAATGAGGGCTTTATTTACAAGTTTGTTGCTTTCAAGTTTAATACGCGTAGCTCATGGAAGTTGGAGATTTTTATGCCGTCGACTCTTAAATGACAGGCTTCTGGTTGATTGAAAAGTAGTTATTTCGAATACGTAACTTTTAAATAATGGTTCTATCAAACTCAAAACCACACTTTAAATGCATCAACAAGATTGAAAATAATATTGATGAAGAATTTCGGTAGTCTTGGGAAGATAGGGTTAAAGGTTAAGTTTGAATAATTAATTCATGAAATGTTAATATTGGAATCTATGCAGAAGCTTACCCTGCGTTTCAAAGGTCTACACGTATTTGAAGAAATTTCGAGTTAGTTTTGTTTAAACGTATTTGAAGAAGTCCAAAGCAGAAATAAAATCCACTGTCACATAGTCAAGACTGCTACAGTACCGTAGGTAGCTTCGTTTAATTAGCGAAGACAACACGGCTACCTTCTGTTGGGTCCCAGGACACTTTGACAACGACGGTAATGAAAAGGCAGACAAACTGGTCAATAACTTGCAGAGTTTCTAGGAATCTATGGCTAGTATGATTTATCTGGGAATGAAAACCTTTATACCGAATATAGTTAAAAGTATTAAACCTAAAATAAAAGCGAACCCAACTGAAGAAAACCGGGAAAGTCTTAAGCAACACAGGAAGGCGTGCAACCCTGAATAACCCTGAAAAACACTGCAATGTGCCAAAGGCAGAAAGAATTTTTGGCCATTTGTAAAAAACACGAGGAATTCTTCCTCTTCCTCGGTCCCTACGCTTGTTGTCCATGACACTCCTTTAATTAGCTCTTTTGATAAACCTAACTTGTTTCTAAGGCAGTTCCCCAGTTCTTGAACGCTAAAATAATTCTATGGGATCAATCTTTTTTCGTACTCGAACTGTGGCGAGTGTTCTCAAAAATCTCAACATTCTTAGTAGTTGGAAGACTGACCAATCCAAAAATGGTGAATCTTCTTCTCCCGCAAATTAACAACCGATACCACTAACGCCCCTTCATTCTTAGGTCATGGAAATGCTCATTAACTATCAACTTAAGAAATATTTTGAGGAGCAGAAGCTTCTTAATGGCTGGCAACACGGCTTTCGTAGCAATAGGTGATCTCATGGTTCATCTCACTGAACAGTGGAACAAGTCTGTACATTATCAGCAACCACCTATTCTTGAGCTATCACATACGCGATGCCGCCAAAAATTCCGCAAGATGTTTAGGTTTTTGTTTGAAAAATAATAGACATTTTTTCTTCGTCTGATCAATTATTGAAAACATAAACATCATCAATTCGATTACGTCACTCGATCATCGCCGTAAACTTTCATGTTTTACCCTTTTTTACCGTTATTTTAACGGACTATGCTGTAGTGAGTTAGCCAGTTGCATTCTTCCTCTTCAAGTAATACTCGCGCTTCTAGTTATGCCCATTAGTTTACCCTTGAGCCCAACTTGAAGTACAGAGATTCATTTTCTAGACGTCCTACGCAAATGTGAAATGCCTTGCCACGCTCTATCTTTCCCTATCAATGTTTAGGAATTCAAAATCAATGTACACTGGCACCTTCTATCCAACCCTTCCCTCTTTTCCTAATGCTCACAATGTGTTCGTGGCATATCAAAGGTATACAAAACTCTTTTAGTCTTCGCTAATTAAAATTAAATTTAATAAACATAGGTATCCTAATAGAACAGAATGGTTAAATGGAGGAAGATTCCTTCCACTTTCTATGGGAATGCCCAAGCCTTCATTATCCATACAGCTTCTGCAAAAGTCATTTAAGAATACGCCTAGCTGCGTCGCGGGCTTTCCTATTAGACAGTGTCCGCTTATGACACCTATTATCGAGCTTATATGATATCTGCTTAGAGGTAGCCACCTTGAGCGCTTTTAATTTAATGTAGAGCAGAAGTTTTTCGTGACCTGATACACGGTGAGGTTATTCCACCTGATGTTAGCCTTCTTTATATCGTCATCTTACATTAGCAATGTATGTAAACTATATTAAGCGATTGGTATCCCAGAATTAGCTAAACGTTGCAGAATGGGTTGTACTCTTATCATTTCTGGTATTTTCTACAATTTCCTGAAATGTCTCTATGGCCGGTGCCCGTTACATAGCAAAGGTGAATATTTAACTGTTGTGCAGTCTTGCACTGTTATAAAGTTTGTAGAGGCAGAGTCCAGAGATTTGATAGGAGCGGCCTGAATATCTAAGAAAATATATACATCATATGTTAACATGACGTTTTCCTCAAGCCTGGACAAGACTTCCTTAACGCCAAAAGTTCCGCTTTGAACACTCTACAATGATTGGTTAGGCCGAATGAGAGCCTTAATTTCAGTCGTTTAGACTAAACGCCTCCACCAACCCTTAATTTGTTTTTGATTCAACTTCATAAAGAAAGATCTGGGAAAGATCTAGGATTTAGGTCACCACATTAAAAACGATTTTTGATTTTTTAATAATATTTAGACATATAAATGTTATTGCAAAATGAATGCCACGTTTACAACCTTAGAGGTGTTTTTAGCGATAAGTTACAAAAATTGAGCCTCAATTCACTAAAACACTGGAACTAAGTAGAAGTGATTTAACTTACATCGATTATTTTGAAAAGGTTTAAGCGAACACTGATCGCAGAATTGCTGGATCAATTGTAAACCAATTTAAAGAAAAAAATTTCGAAGAAAAAAAAATGTTTACCCAGGACAACTCAACAAGCACAAGTCTGCATCAATCACATTAAACATATTTCCCAGTTTTATTCTTTGGATAGTTGTTTGTTTCCAAATATAAAGAAAAGACTTTAAGAGCTTAAGAGATAATACAAACATAACTTAAACTACAACGTTCCGTAGGAGCTATCAGATTTTAAAGACCAATGCTTTGTAGAGCCAAGTGATTGGTTGACTTTTTTGATTATGAGCGTATTGAAATTACGTTTTCTATCACAGATAAAACCGAGGTATATATGTATATAGAATCAACATTTGTTAAGTGTAATAAAGAGAATTTCGAACAGTTCGAACCTACCCTAAATGATTTAGTGTACCAAAGCAGGCAACTTGCCCCCCCTCCAACATAACTTACCGTATGAGTTGGTCTTTGTTCACTTTGTCAAGGGCAATATGACTAACTGCTAATAACAGTCCATGAAGAACCAAGGCCTAGTGACTTACATCAGGAATGGAGGGGACCTACATTTTTAAGCCCAATCCGAACGGCACTTTTCATGACTTGAATTTGTCAATTCCTTGGAAGAGGCAGTAACCGTGAAAAAACTTTAGATGGCATAGGGAGGGATCGAACCCAAGACCTCTGGCATGACAGTCCAACGCAATAACCATCATGCCACAGGTACTGCAGCATCGAAGAAATAACCTTGAATATTTTCATTTCATTGAAAGAGAAGAGTTTTTTAAAATAAAACTGACATCATTTACTGTAAGGACAAATATTAGTGGTCCAAGATGACATCCTTGAGGTACCCTAGATGTAGCAAAGATAGTCAGCAACGTAAAAGCAAAGAGGTTTGAATTTGAAGCAAATGATGTTGTGAGAGATTTTATAAATGGCTTTGGCAAAATCAGCATAGATCGTGTCAACTACATGTCCATCAATCAATTTTTTGGAAAAAAATTCTTTAAGGTTTATAGTCGTTGACCTACTTTTAAGAAACCCATGTTGTGCAGATTAAATTATGACTTATGGTGAAAGTAGATTGAAAATATTGGAACGCACGATAGTTTTTCTATTGGTTCGATTTTGTATGGATTAGAAAAATAAATTAACCTTTCCAGTTATCGGGAAAATGTACTGTGAGAGCCATTGGATATTACATAGACACTTGTCATTGATAGGACGCCGGCCGTCGAGAACAGGACTTTGGGTGCAATGAAAAGGTTTAGGCTGAAACAAATGGATATTTAAAGGAGCTTTAGAAATCATATTATATCGAGTGTATTAAATAATCATAGAAAAGTTAAATGAAGTGTATAAAGCTAAAAATACATTTTAAATAAATTTAGACCCACTCATACTTCTCTATATTAAATAATCGCTATAGAAATAAATGGCTTCTAAAATAAATAAATAAATAGGAACAATTTCCATCATTATTATTAAAAATACATTTTGTTAACTATCATTTCTTCAAATGTCGCACTTCTGTAACTAAAACAATAATTTAAAGTGATATGTTTTTATCAATAAAATGGTTCTTCATTCAACTAATTTCTGAAATATATAGATGAAAAGATGATTAATCAACTAAACTAAAAATTAACATATTTTAAACTTTATACCGAAGAACCTACAACTTTAAAGTTCCACTACTAACACCAAATATTTAATATCAAAACATTCGGTAAATACAACATTCTTATGATTGTGAGAAAAGCTAATAAAAAATTTGAATTTTTGATAAATGTACAGGGCCACCAAATTTAAGAATAAAATCAGATCCATCTTTTAAACGGCTACGTCAACAAAGAGTATACCCATAAGCATAGCATGTACTTGGGGAAAAATAACGTGATTCACGAAAAATTTCTTGATGATATTTGAAAATGACCATCAAATTGCAAGACAACTAAGGACTCCATTGTATTGTTGATTCAATTATATATACAAGACATTGATCATATGATCGACCTATCGACCTATTCGAAACTCAATTCAATAAAAATATGCTAGCAAGAAACTTTACAACCCATAAATCATAAGGTTCAGGAATATTAAATAATTGGTCTATGAAAGCCAAAAACCCAAGTCATACAATGATTAATTTACCATTTCAAAAAAGTTGTTTAAAAAATTCAATGGTGAAGGAGAGATTAAGCGGAGGATGATAGCGATCCAAGGTTGAGAGATGGTGAGGGCTCGGGGAGACAACGCAGTTATCGCAATCAGATGAGAATATGAGATCGAGGTGTCTCCCCATAAAGTTTGCTAGTCCATTTAGTTGAAAAAGACCACAATCTTTAGTGAACGCCGTGAAGTGTGTGCTGTTGCTTCATCTTGTTCGAACCAGACTTCATTATTGTTTCTAGTAAACTGATTTAAGTTTGGTTGGAAGAAGGTCTTAATCATGTGACAGTGGCGATCCGCATTAACTTTTTTCCTTCGAAAAAATACGGACTTAACACACTAAACTGTCACATAAGGGCTGTGAAGTGATCATTGATGAATTTCTTGAGGGTTTTCTGTTGCCCAGTATCGGAAATTTTGTTTATTTACAGTACCCGATAGATGGAAATGGGCCTCGTCAGATGAAATAAAAACAGCACCAACTGGAATGTTTTGAAGAATGTCTTCCCAAACAGCTCTGCGAGTTTCAAAATCTCTCTCATTTAATTCTTGTGCGATCATCATTTTGTAGGGATGCATATGAAAATGTCTGTGCGAAATTCGTCTTACACTTCTATCAGATCCAAGGGCAGCTGCATGTTTAAGTGCTGAACGCCTCAGAGACTGCTGGATAGACGCACTTACACGTGCCACATTATTCGGCGTTGTTGCGGTTAAAGGTCGGCCAGACGATTTTCTCTTTTGCGCGAACCTGTTGCTCTAAAGTTTGA
Organism: Eupeodes corollae; assembly: GCF_945859685.1. Taxonomy (NCBI): domain Eukaryota; kingdom Metazoa; phylum Arthropoda; class Insecta; order Diptera; family Syrphidae; genus Eupeodes; species Eupeodes corollae. Next base: position 271,319,305 of record NC_079147.1, read on the forward strand.
TAACCAAACTTGAATTGTTTTTCTATTCGGAAGAGGATCATATCGTCCAGGTTGAAATCGAATGCGAAATGCTCGCTGAGTAGTAATCGCAGAACCACCATTACGGATAGTTTCCTCTACGACAAATGCGCGATGCTCACCGTGCCACGCCTTTCTGATTACTAAAAACGGTTAAGTTAAGTTAGTTGTAAGTTGTGGTTATTTAGGCTAGTTTTATGAATTTTTGTCTAGCTTTAAGATAGGTTTAGGATTGAATTAATAAAAATGAATTAAAAAAAAAACTAAAAACGGCACGTAGAGCCCTATTTATCTATACCCCGAATACCATTTTATCTATATATAGCTTTAAATATAAACGTCTAAAAATACGGGAGTTTTTTTACCGGTCCCTGTATTTCTAAAAGTTATTCACACCTTTATTTAAATACGGGTTTAAATATTTTACTGCTCTTTATATTTACAAAAACAAAATGAAGCAGGGATACGACCCACAATCTTATCAGTTTTTCGTTCTATTTGTAAGTTTTCGTGTTCTGTTAAATAATGTTGTCATTTGAATTTTTATAAAAAATTAACTGATATATGATGAAATATTTCGATTTCAAAATTTAATTTTGTTAATGCGATTTGTAGTCGAAAACCAATGTTTACTTTTTTTAGTGTCATTTCTTGAAAGTTTTTATTTCTTATGTTAACAAATACAGATTGGATTTTTCTGAGAAAATTTAGCACAGAATAGAATAATTTTGAATCAGTACCTTCAGTTATTCACGAGATACGAGACTTGAACATCAATTTTTACCAATTTTGTTTAATATTTTATGTGGATCTTTATTTTTATGAAAAAAAAGCTGACTGTTGGATTTTATAAAAAATGTACGGAATGTCGAACACAATATTTTCTTTAAGATGTAACTAGTTTGAAGCCAATATCTTATATTTTTGAAAAAGATATTTGAGTCAAAATGGATTTTTACCAATTTTGAGTAATGTTTATTTTTATTTTAATTCGATTTTTTTTCAAAACTTTACCAGATGTCAGAGACGCCATTCATCGTTGCATAAAATTATTTTGGATATAAAATAGTTCTTTGTCCGTAGAGTATTCGAGGTGACAACTTTTTTTTTTAGTTTTTGATCTCTACAAAAACTGTAATCTGAAATTTTTCAAAATTTTACTAGCTTGGTATCACGTCACAATATAAATTTGATTTTAAGTCGCTAGCGTTAATCGTTTGTGAGATATTTTGGGTTAATCAAAATGTCCATCCTTTATTTAGACGTAAGGGACCTTGAAACGTAGAGAAATGTCAAAAATTTCAATTCGACAAATTGAACCGATTACAAGAACTCTTATGAGAAGTTAATAAACCTTAATAATATATAAAGTGCTGACTCATTTTGATGTCTCAAAGTTAAAACATCTTCCCACTTACATAATTGTTATTGATACTGAAAAATTAGGCGGATATTTGGATTATTTATTTTGTATGTTGAGATGTCAAAACGAGTCAAATATAAAGAGTCCAAAAAAATGCAAAGTTACATATATCATTTAGCTATCGATTTGGGCCCCATTAGCTGAATTTAATATTGATATAGTTATGACAGCGGGTTGTCGGATTGCGATTGTGCTGATGAAGCAAAAATTGAAGCTGGATGACTATAGACGAATCTGTGAATTCAGTATATCAACGAAATTTGGTTTTATAATGATCCTGAAAAGAAATATGATTTCGGAAGAAATATCAATGCATGTAGTTTTTAGCATTGTGACCTTATATAATCTTATTCAAATTTAGTCTTAATTGTAATTGAGGGATAAAATATGTGTTTAAAGATTTGTAACATTTAAAAAAACTATACTTTTATTAAAGTATGTACTAGAATTTTTGAAAATTCAAATTTTTCGTATTGAATTCAATAAATAAATGTCTGAAATCTAAACTAAAAATACTGAATATTCTGTATCTGAAATCTAGTTCGACAGTAGATTGAAATATTGCGTTACCTAAAATTACTATTCATATAGGTACATAGAATTTTAATTCTTCAAAAAATAACATTAAATGGTACAAGAAAAACATTCAAACTAAAATCAAAGAACCACGCTCATTATATTATGTACATATCTTCAACCTACACCCGAACCCAAAAATTAAATAAACCCCCAATAACTGATGACTATCATCGAAGTCCGCTCTCCAATCGTCCATAGCTACCCAAAAGTTATTTGCATGCAAATTAGATCATGATTGCGGCGCGGCGGCATTCAGTTAATTAATTTGGTCCCCGAAAATTTTAAAACGATCTGTTCTCTGATGTGATGTTGCTGCTGTTGTTTGCTTGGACCTCTTTCAAAATGGTCAACGACACTCTTACAGAAGAAAAGTTTCTTAAGAACTTATTCCGAAAGTGTTATATCTTAGGAAGGTTGAAGGTACCTGTAGAGTGCGCAGTAGCAACAACCAAATCCAAATTGAAAATTAAATACAAAAAAAAGAACGAAATTCTTTCAACAATGTCAAACACACATGAAAAATCCCAGAAACTAAAAATTCGAATACATGAAATAATTTCTTCCCGAAAAAAAACCTTTTCTTAAATATCTGCGTGATGCAGTGCAGGGAGAAAAACTCCGCATATCTTTAGACATCGCTGCCACAATGTCTGCTCTGATTCTCAAGAACAAACCGAAAAATAAAACAAGAGTTTCACTAAACCCAACAAAAAAAACTACGTTAAACAAAAATATCGTCACCGATTTCAGGCAACCATACCAGACTAAAAACGCAAAGTATTTCCATAGACGACGAACGACGACGACGTGGTGCATATATACAAAAGTCGGCAGCATCAGGAAGCCCCCTTTCTCTCTGGTATCTCTGTGTCCTCGATATCACCAACATTTCTTAAAGGATAAAGCGAACAAAAATCAAAGAAATCCTTTTGTGCGTCACCTTTATACCTAAACTTGTCGCATGTCGCCCAATACCCCATGTGGAACCTTAGCAACAAAATCATGCCTCAATGCTGCCCATATTCTATAAGTCGTCGGTCGCGTCGGCAAAGTCCCGAGCCTCGAAGTCTACACTATACTCGCGCCCATCTCATGCAATCCATATATATCCTATCCAGTCGCCCGTTCGCAACCAACATATAGCCGACTTGTAGTCAAGTCGTATATGTACCTAACCTGCCTCTGCTGTATGGGGGATGCGAAAGAAAATTAAGAGATATTTATAAAAAGCACGAAAACCACTTAACTCAAACGCCTTTGGCAATTAACAGAAAATAATTCGCCCTATAAAGATTCTTATAAAGTGTATAAAGTCCAGCAGTTAAAACCAAATTGATCGGACCTCATTATCACCATCGCCGCATATTCCGTTGCCGTTGCTGCTGCTGCTCTTGCTCCTGCTGTTGGATCTTGGTCCTGGTTATGTTTCTATATAGTGTAGTGCCCTGGTGCATCATCCAGAAGCAGCATTATACTCGAAGTCCCAGCGTTGAAATTCAACTTCAACTTCAACGCCAACCTATTGCGAAAAGATCGTGCTGGTGCCTCCTGATGTAAAGTTGCCTCATCTTGGCCCATTCGAGCGCGACATTAGTGTTAAATCGTTTGTTGCTTATTTTTGTCAGTTTTTCTTCTTTTTGCACTCTTTTTAGGTTTTTGTTTTTATTTTCTGCTTTAAACCATTTCACACTTTGAAAACACCAAAGTCACACATATCGATTGGGTGATGGTGCGACAAAATAAAAAGATACACAAAAATCCCTAAAGAATATTACAGCGGCCGGATTTGAAAGGAAATGGAATGAAAGGCCCTAAGTGAGAATGAGAGCATTAAGGGCCGTCATAGTGAACTTCAAATGCATCGATGCAGAAAGCTGTTTGAGAATTTCTTAACGACCGCAACACTAAATAAAATGTTAAGGAATATTCAGGGGAGAATAATTAAGTTGAAATGTTTGACTGTTAATAGTCGAATTGTTTGTTCCTGAACACCAATTATTTTTAATAAAGATGATTTAAAATCATGAAAATAAAATTTTTATTTTTAAAATCAATATAAAATATAATTCACAGTAGCTCTATGTAGCTCATATTATATGGAATCTCAATTTATTCGAGAAAATATGCGTCAAGGCAAGGTGTAATGGTCATCTTCTGATGAGCCCAACCATTGCATCGGGACGAAACGCATATAAGAACACCTATGCTGGTCTACTTTTATTTTTATTGATTTTAAAAATAAAAATTTTATTTTCATGATTTTAAATCATATTTATTGAGAATAATTAACTCAAATCTGAGCAACTTTTCTGCTAAAAGATTCGTTAGTAAGACATAGGTTTTATATACCCTCTCCTCTGGAATCTGGTGGTAAAACTAACTGGTTTGAAATAGATGACTTTTCTATAGTGGTTTCATCTTACGCTTTAGACAAACTAATACTTTAGGCTGCTCGGTGTGGACTGGATGTTAACCCACACAAAACCGTTTTAGTCCTATTTTCGAGCAATTAATTAAAGGTACTTTACTAAAGTTCTCAGACGAGGCTAAGTACCTGAGTCTTATTTTAGTCAAAAAACTAAATTGGAAAAGTAATTTACAAGAAAGAGTCAAAAAAGCTATTGGTAATAAATGGCGGCTTACAACCCTGAATTACGAATTAGTTAAACATATCGGTAATCAGTACCATTTTACTGCATATAGTGTGGCGGTATTGTGAATTGCTTTAGAAAAACCTATAAGCTGCGATAAACTGGGTACCCTTACTCTATTTAACACCTGTTGATATACTTAGCAAACCAATAGCTGCAAGCTGGGCTATTCGCCTCAAAGCTTCATCATAACAATTCTTCTAAGTTCTTTAGTATTTAGAATCAATTCCAAATAGAAATATAAATAGAGGCGTGTACTTTGAACGACTGAAGTTAAGTATCAAATACGGTCTTCTCAATCATTGTAGCGTGGAGGAAACAGTTCTTTACCTACTCTGTACATGTACTGCTGTAGCTCAAAAGCGCAGGAAATAGGCTGAGACCGGCATCTCTTCGAGAAAGGGTACTTTGGCGCTGATGCCTGTTGCCGTATCTCCTGCGGCTTACACAAAGAAGAGAGCAGAGGTCATCCTTGAACCATCTTCTGCTGTTGGAAGCAACAAGAGTAGGAAGGTAGCGATAACTTATTTCAGTAGTGGCAGAGTTGTGACCAATGGCCAATCCTTACTACTGAGAGCACATGCCTATCGCAAACATATAGCAATGGAAAGGAAAGACCCCCAAAAATCCTTTAAAAACAAAGGCGGTAAGCTGCAAGAATCCTGGAGGCCGGAAGGATAACGCAGCAATTCACTCGCGTTTAATGGGCAAAAAATGTTCTTGCTGCAGCAAGAACTAGTAAAGATTCTACGCAAAAGCGTGAAAGGGCTCTTGAGGGGACCACACCGACACCAAAACGTCCTCGTATTCACAACACCAGCACTCCCATCAAAAAACAAATTTCAGTGACTTCATGAAGGGGAAAGTCGTGGTTGCGGTCATTGACAGAAGCGATGATGATAGCACAAGTTCGGCTGATCGTTGGCAGTTGGTCAAGGTAAAGCTCTTGGGTGGCTTTCTAAGCATTTTGAGATAGCTTTTAGGACCACTACCTTCCATTAGCAATGGAATTCTTCTATAAAGATCTTAACGATCTCATTCATATAAACATAACCGTTCTTTCACGTTCTTTCAAGGGACCAGGTTTTTCAAAAGGATATTTCATTTTGAATAGTCCTATATATTGGCCTTTCCACATTTATTACTGCTGAAAATCCTTAGACAAATCAACTACGTTCCAAGAAACCAACGAAATAATCATAATTTTACACAAAACGTTCGCTGATCTCACTTGGCCATTAATATCATGTGATCTAACTCCTTTAGAATTTTTCTTTCAGGCCACGTGAAATGAAATGACTTTGGACCATAAATCAGGCTAAACTTGACCGATGGCATCGATTATGTTGTCTTTGATTGCCGCCATGGTTTGTGACTTATTCGCATCACAAACCTGCAATTTAAGAAAGATCCACAAGAAAAAGTCAAAAGGGGTTAAATCACATAGCAGAGATATAATTGTTCACGCAGAATATCGTTTGTGTCTTGAGCTGTGTGTTCGGTGTATGGACACCAAATCAAATTTAGGCCATAATAAGTTGGTGACCATCGAACTATAGCGATCGCCATGGAGGGTGATGGACCTGGCCAGCATAATTTTCGAAGAAGTCAGACCGACGATGACACCTCTAGCCTAAAATGTACATCAAACTTTATTTGGCACCTCATGAATCTCGCATGTATTGAGGAAGACGCAAATTTGGATGTTCATACGCTGCGTTTGGTTTCAGCTCCTGAGTCAGTTAGATTTTGTATAGGTGAAGGTCCAAATCACGACACAAAACTCGCCATGTTGTGGTCAACTATAGGCCGAGTTCTTTTGAACGGCGACGTGGAATTGTCTACCTTGGATTCTGCGTTGCTCGTACTGGTGTTGGCTGAATGTCCACTTAGCCCTGGGATGCGACTTTGTCCAACAAACGTTGAATAGTTGGAAGGAGGACCATGTATCCATAACAAAAGTACCACCCACACCCATTCTTATAGTAAAGTTATATCATTTTCATGTGTTACTCGATTCTGGTAATAACCATGATGATTTGTTTTTAGTTTATAATTAAAAGAAGATATTTTGACAGAAAGTAGAAGTAACTATGGCCCCACGAGCTGTCAAAATCAATCAGTCCAATTGGAAAACCCTTTACTTAAATGTGGGCCCTTTTCATAAAATTGTAAGATACTTATTTCTTTTTCAAAACATTTCAACTCAAATTACAGACATTTATTAAAATAAATAAATTTTAAATATCAACTTTTCCAGAGCCTCTTTTCGCCTGATTCATCAATTTTACCAAATCCACTCCTGGAATATTTGTATAAAATAAGCTCTCGATGCTTTTTCAAAAGTAGGTGCCTACCTACATATACGCATATTCGATGGTAATATGGTTTTGGCAAGAGTTGTCTTTTTGTTGTTGCTGTCGCTGTTGTTGTTGTTGTAGGTAATGTATCGACAATCGACATCCAAAGCCAAGGCCATGCATATGCATTCTTCTACAAGATGATAATGTGACGACAATTTAATTCCAGTCCCCACATCACACAAGCTTCATATGCCCCCCGCTTACTCCTTTTTTAAGACTTCACCCTACTCCTTTGTATCCTATTTGGGATGTAATCTGCGCGAAGATCCCACTCAACACACGAATTAATTTTACACTTGCATCTGCATCTCTGCAGTCACACAGCGCAGGGCAGCGCATAGTTGCAGTAGTGTTTTTAGTTTTGAATATCAAAGCAAAGTCGGGAGTCGTTTGTGATCATTATGAGCGTGATTTTGAAGTCACGCTTGGTAACTGGAAAGGAAAGGAGGTTCTTTGGGTTTGGGGTGTAACAACTTGCAGGGTTTCAGCACACCTAGAAAAATAAAAAAGGACTGCGTGGTGTATGTGCTGCACTTTGCAGTATTGCAGTGGTTGATGCATTTCGAAAAAGGACAATAAATGAGTTTTAATATTCAAATGCATAAGTAGTAGGTATATTCTTGTACCTAGACTACGTGTTGGCAAGAATAGTAATTTAGTTGATTGGTAAAATGTTGGTATTACCACGCTGCTGGCAACTACTACTTCCACGATCGACATCGAGGACGACGAACGGACGGGAAGATTCTAGTTCAGATATAAATTGTCATATACTACAGATGCATAGTTAAGGCTTTGGCAGCATCAGCAACGACATGACGGGTGGTGGCGGTGGCGACGGTATAGTTGCGATATGGCGGTGGCAATGATGGTGATCCAGCTTTGCCGAAGGATAAACTTGGAAATATGATGGCAATCAATATTCTTGTTGAGAGTGTTTTTCTTTTCAAAGTTGCGTCTATATGTCAGTACAACATAATACACTGAATACGTTGCTTTGGCTGGCGGGATTAAGGAGCAAATTTCTATATAGGATGACCAAAGCATAAGAAAGTATAAATGTTGTGACTTTGAGAGGTGAGTAAGTTGGTTCAATTATTTAAGAAAACGAAATATTAAAGAAGTTATGACAAGATTTTTGATATTGATTCATTTCATATGTTAAAGATGGAAGTAAAAGATAATAGCTTTTAATTAGATCCTTAGGTGTGTCTCGTATTGATTTAATGACTGATGGTGAATTGTGTATCTTTCCCTATCTCTAATGATGGACCCTTGATGGTTAGTGTAGATGTACAGTACATAAATAATTATAAACATATATTAAGCCTCGTAGTAAAACTTATCTTGACATTGAAAAGTGTTTCTGACATTAGCCGGCTGGATGTGGTTGTAGGTATTTTAAGGTCAATACAAAAGAATATAATAGCATGAAATATCTGGCACTTTATGATAACGGGTATCAGAATGTGAGGCGACATTTCAGATATAGCATGCCTGATGCTTAAGGGTGTTGGTAAACAATGTTGCAAGTCCCGTTTAGGAGTTCTATTTGGTAGATTGGAAATTTTTTTTTTAATGAAATTTCTTCGGAGCTTTTCTACTACTTTAAATTCATCCATTCGCCAAACTTGTGCCGCATAACAAAGTGATGTTTTTACAACGCATTCTTATATTTTGTTTTCAACTGATAGCAATACATTATGGTTTGAGAAAATATTCCTCCTTTAAGGGGCCTTCGGCTTTCCAATAAGATAGTATTTGAAATCCTTGGTTGGGTTCAACTTGACTCCTAAATATTTATAGTCTTTAGTGATTTCAAAACGGTTGGATTTTTCGGCCTTTTTGTATTATAATAAATATATTGACAACCAGTTTATCATGAGCTGTCAATTTTCTGCTGTCTCTGAGAGAATCACAAGATTGTCTGCATATAAAAGAACAATTATTGTACAATAAGCGATCCTTATTTTACCGGGCACGTACTTGCCAATATCATTTATTAACAATGCAAGCAGCATTCAGAAGGTATCCCTTTTAAACATAAGTAACAGTATCAAACCATTGTAAGAAAAAAGAACCATCTTATACCGCTGCTTCTGTAAATGTTTACATTTGGATAAGAATTAGCTTTAATTACTAACTTCCCATTGGAAGTTTTTGTAATGGGTCCGATTTGTCAAATTGAAAATTTAGACATTTCTCGACGTTTCAAGGTCTCTAGAGTCGATATAAAAGATTTTTAGAAAGATGTCTGTGCGTGCGTGGGTACGTACGTTCGTACGTCCGTACGTCCGTACGTTCGCAACATTTTTTTTGTCGTTCATAGCTCAAGAACCAGAAGAAGATATCGATTTCAAATAAATTTTGTTATATAGATAATAAGGCAGAAAGATGCAAAAAGGGCTCTCAAGAAAATTGCGTAGGTGGTTTTTTTACCATAGCAGTTTGAAAAAAAAGGTGAAAATTTTGGTTTACCCTAAATATCTTACGAACCAAAAACGCTAGAGACTTGAATTAAATTTTATATAACAAATTGTAACGTAATATCAAAGAAGCATATTTTTTGAAAAAAATTCATTTAACGGTTTTTTTATAAATAAAAAAAAACTGAAAAAAATAATTTGTCACCTTCAAAATTTAACGAATAAAATATGATTCATCTCCAAAACAATTTTGTGCATCGAAGAATAATGTTTTTGACATCTGATAAAATTTTGAGAAAAATCGAATTGACAATTTTTTTTTATAAAAAATAAAAATCTTAAAAAAAACATTACCCAAAGTTGATAAAAATTGACCATCGATTCGAATATCTTTTCAAAAACTTGAAATTGAGGCTTCAAACTTATTTTGTCTTATAAGAAAAATCGTTTTCAACGTCTTGAAAAAAAAATGTTAAGAAAAATTGAATTTTCAGTTTTTTTTTCAAAAAATAGAAACCGAAAAAAAAATTAATAAAAGTTGGTAAAAATTGATTTTCGACTCAAACATCTTTTCAAAACTTTGAGATATTGGTTTTAAACTACTTTTATTTTTCAAGAAATATTGTTGTCAACATTCAGTAAATTTTTGAAAAAAATCGAATTGACAGTTTTTTTTACAAAAAATTAAAAACCGAAAAAAATTAACATAAGTTGGTAAAAAATGATTTTCGACTCAAATATCTTTTCAAAAATTTGAGATAATAGCTTCTAACTAATTTTTACTTATAAGAAATATTGTTTTCAACATTAGGACAAATTTTTAGAAAAATCAAAATGACAGTTTTTTTTTACAAAAAAAAAACCTGCAAAAAATGTATAAAAGTTGGTAAAAATTGATTTTCGACTCAAAAATCTTTTCAAAAATTAAAAATAATTGGCTTTAAACTTATTTATTTCACAGAAAATATTGTTTTCGATGTTAAGTAATTTTTATATAAAAATCCAACAGTCCGTTTTTTCATAAAAAATAAAATCTACAAAAAATAGTACGCGCAATAGATAAACTTTTAAGCAAGACAAATTGACAGACGGGATGGGAAGTTATCAGTGTATGTCGCATCCCAGCGTCTTTTTTAAAAATGATATCGGGTAAGGGGGCGCTGCGTATGGCTAGAATAAATTCAGAGACCCAATATTCAACTACTTTTTGCAGTAATTGGAGCCATCTGCCAGTAATAGCGTGTCGAACATTCTTTTACAAGGTGTCTCGGATTTATCTCCGTAGAGAAGCAAGTTGAAATAACCACACAAAAATAGTCAAGCGGCCCACGCCACGCTGACTATAATGCGATTGCCTTTTTAAAATAAATTGTTTCGTTTCGTGGATGGCAAACGAACCATTATTTTGGTAATAAATTTGCACGATTTGCAAACGTTGTTCAGGAATTATGACAAAGAAGTGACAGTTGTCAAAAAGAACAACTCCGAAAACAGTAATGCAAGATTTAAAACTACACGTCCAAAAAAAAAACACCTGTTTACACTATGTTTATATCGGCCTCTACTAATACATGATCCGCACCTTTTGCCATTTTTGAAGTTTGAGGTTTGACCATTAACCTTTTCTTTATTGTTGAAATATTCTGTGTTTCTTCATTTTTCCCGTTCGAACTTATTTAAAGAAATATACATTTTCTTTTTAGATATTTTTGTTAACCATGTGAGGAATAAGAATGAATGAACGTCAAAAATTAGAAAGTTACAACCAAATGTGAACACCACCTTTAATGCTTAATTTAAACTTATCATTAACCGTCAACTGTCAAACTGTTCTTATTGTTAGCTAGCATTGTTATACATAATTATCTGAAAATTTAAATGTTAAGCACTTAAATATCATAAAATAATACACACATATACCTTTAAGGAGTTTTCCAAACTTTTAATAACTTAATTGTTTGATAATAAAATTTTGCGTTTCGTTGTCTGTAAAAAAAATTACTTTTTTTTTAAATTATCAATTCAAAATGTTTACTATTAAAATAAACATAGCACTGTTAAATTTGTTCAGGCATTTGGAAAATAGATGTTAATAACCAAAACTGTGTCAGAAATAACTACTCTAATGTATTCATTCTTAAGACATTAGCTTCAGAAAAATTTGGAACATTTTAATATTGAACCTTCTCTATGAAAATTGTTATGATTAGAGACATGCAAAGCTAGGGAACAGGTGTATTCAAAAATTAACCTATGTCCACCGAACACCAGAAAAATCGCCAGAAATGTTTCTGATTTTATTATTAATTTCCAATAATATAGCACTCACATTTGTCGAATTGTCAGTGGGTATTTTTGTAAGTACACTGATCAACAAAATTACGTTTTTTTGTCCTGATTTTGAATCTTTCTTCAAATTTGTATAAGTTTTTTAATTCTGCCATTCTAAAAATGCTTAAGACACCCAAAAACTGAGTTTAAGCACAACAAAGAAACATTTTGAATTATTCATTTGGTTCTACCTTAAGTTTTGACAAACCTTGAATGAAATTACTTTCTGTTCTTGAATAATTCGTCTTAGTGTTAATTTTAAATGCTGATTCCAAATTAAAAATCCGATTTAAGCAATACGTGCTCAAACGCAAAAATTCCCGTTTTCAACATATTTTTGTATATTTTTTTAATACATTTCAAAAACTGGAAGTTATAACCTTAAGACTACGAATTCGTTAAGATCAAAAATGGCTTTTGTGTTCTTCTATATTAAGACCCGTTTGTCATATATATTTCAGCGGTCTTATAAGATTAATGTATGGCATGTGAAGACTTACATGTGAGGATTTTTTAAAAATAAGTAAGATACTTAAGATTGTAATTGTAAATGGAATATCGAAGAAATAATTTGTAGACTTGAGAAATCATTAACTATTTAATTAGCAAAAAAAAACTACGTCAAAAAGCCTAGTATATGTTTTTTTTTTTAAAGTATAAAAGGTTTTTATAAAAAATAAAAACCTGACAAGATAGATTGATTTTGAAGTCTAAAAAAACTAAAGCAATTAAGAACCTTAGAAAAAGTATTATTTAATGACTCTTTATATTACCTTGTTCACCAGGTTTTGGAACAAAAAATGACGTCTGTGACATTTAGGAATTTTTTGAAAGAATCAACAAAAAAAACTTCAAAACAGTACAAAAACTTTCATTATAGGTATCTATACATGCTTTTTAAAGTTTTATAAATGAGGAATTGATAGATTACAAGAAACTATCATCAGGTCCAAGTTTTTAAGGGCACTTATTTTGTTTGTATGATAAGCGTGTGTTCAAGGGGATATTACCACCCTTGTTATGTAGACACAGTGTGAGCACTAGGGGTTGAAAAGAGGTGTCGGTGCACATTGGCTTTGAATTCCTGAATATTGCAATGACTGGGATAGAATTTCACTTTTGTGTAGTACGGTTTAAGAACGAATCTCTGTACTTGACAGTACGACCAAAGTTGGGCTCGAGGGTATACCGATGAGCTGAGTTAGAGTTTTGGCATTTTTTTTTTAAGTTTTTAGGTCAAACTAATTTTAGTCCTGCTCATCGGTATACCCTCCAGCCCAACTTTGGTCGTACTATCAAGTACAGAGATTCGTTCTTAAGCCGTACTACGCAAATGTAGAATTCTTTCACAAAAGAAAATAAACAAAAATACATTAAATTATAGTACCATTGGACTACCAACAGTTTCTTAGAGGTCTCAGGTAAAAATCTTTTAGGGAGGGCTTTGAAGGAGCTAATTGATTTCTCAACTACTAAAAGGGGTGGAAGCCATCTAAAACTTTCAACTTTATTTACTTCAATATTTCGTGGAAGTTTGGAATCCACGTCGCCGTTTATTACAGAGTTAATCTGCTCAATCGTTTTTAGCCTTGTGTTTCCATTGAAAACGGCAGTAAAGTTCTTCAAAAACCCCTTTGCAGCTTTTGCTTTTTTTAAATGTTCTTCAATGTCTTTCAAAACAGGCAGCACTTCGACAATTGATGGTCTTCAAGATCGGGCGATTTAACACAGCTGGGCTATTTTCTATGGGGTTATTTGAAGTCGATTATTTGGCACGTTATCGCTTACATACCTACGGTCTCTTTTGCTGCAAAAATCTTATCTTTATAATAAAACTGACTTCTTGGCGATAATATATGTTGTGAAAACCACTCGTCTTAAAAACATACCATTTATGTAGAATAAGTATTAAAAGAAACGATTTTTACAAAATTTGAAAGGAAATTGCTTGTACACTCTTTAAGAAGATTGCTTATTACTCAACACGAAATAACCCCCATTTCCTTTTTATTGCGTGCCTTTTCATTAGGTATCTATAGTCCTACTTAAATATCAAGTTCTAAAATTCTTCATCAAAATCTCAATTTCATGTTCAAGCTTACCTTCGATGAATACAAAAGTCCAATAGCACCATTCTATTCTCATTCTTTAGCAATCTTTACCCTACATAACCTAACCTAGTCTCTTACGAATAGCTGATGCTAAGTATTCAAGCTGTCAAAAAAAAACATGACATGCCATTTCCTTTTTGGCGCTTGTATAATAAAAATGCGTGCACGAGTGTAGTTTGTCGGCATCGTGCGTTGTCATCTACTTATAGTATAACTTATAAGCCGTTTCTCGTAGGTATAAACCTGTTGACCATAATCGACGATAATTGCTCATAGAAGAATAGACAAACAATTATTATTACTATGATACCACTTTGGTTTTCCTACTAATTTTTATTTTTACAATTCGTGCACATAATCGTCTTCATCATCAGGACCAGAAGTATGCCTATTCTTATATAGACGAATCTTCCCCTGTGATGATTGTTGGGCATCATCCGAAGAACACCTTTAGAACAATTTTAAACCCTTTTGTCGCTGTCATTTCAACGCTAGATTTAATCGATTTATACGCAGGGATTTTTCTTCAGTCGTTGATTCTTTTTCTTGTTAAGTGGAGCGCAACTTGGAGGCAAAAAGCCGACAACAACTGTCAAATGTCAGAAGTAAATTTAAATTTGATTCAAATTTAACCCATCAAAAGGCCTATTTGAGGTTAAAAATACAAATTTAATAATACAGACGCAGACAGACTAGACAGACATATCACATGGCCTGCAACTCAAGTGTTATTGAAGAATTGTTATTTATACAAATTGCCTTGTTTTTTAAAGTTTCTCGAAGGCTGAAAGATCTCTGAACTTCTATCAACATTTCTATAGAAATTATCCAAATTTTGTGAAATAGAAGACAACAAAAGGAAAACACGTGTTGAAGAAATTAATAGCTATTGTGACAAGCAGAGCTATCCATTAGCTCAAGTGTGTGCCTAATTATCGAATTTTTGTCCCTCTATCAAAAATAAACCTCAGAGCTTAGGTGTTTTTTTTTGTTTAAATTGTTGTTGAAGAATACAAAACAATAGTTTAATAATCATTGACTGTATTTACTTGGGTTAATGAGCAGCTTGCATTCGAAAACAACACCAGAGACAATATATTTACTCGTATTGGAACATCACATAACCATCAACCAAACAGTAGCAGAAGTTAGAAAAGATACAAACGTCATATAAATAATTTCAAAAGTATCTTTATCGATCTTGATGTCTTGAAGGAAACAAACAAGTTTTGTTTATCTTGTCGTCGAAATTTATTGATAAAATTTTAAAGGTATTGATCTTTATTATTGTTGGGAAATTCCCACAGATCGAACAAAAATATGTACGTCAATATTTGCATCTTAATCAATTGATATTGATTAAGATTTTGTTTTTTATTATAGTCGGCATATTCTATAAGGAACTATCTTTTCTAGCTTAGCTTTATATAGATATAATATCTGTCTATATGTGGAGATGCGGATGGTGGTGGTTGTTATGGTGATTATATGGATAAAAGTTCAAATCACACGGTATAGCATTACCATGACATAATGTAAGCTGCTTATAAGCTGCTGATTGAGCTTCTGTGGGACAGTTTTTGACATTTGAATGCACGAAGAGCCTCCAGGGTTGTATCTACCATAAAAGTTTGCAAATAAAAGCGTAACGTGAGAATTTGCGAATTGAAGCATTCACAGCTTCTATTAAATTAGCTATGTCTAAGGTTTACCCTATTTATACATATATTGTGAAATCAATATCTAATCCGATTGTGTGTTGTTGAGAATTCGCACAAAGTACCGGGTCAATTTTATATTCTTCAAATTTGCAAAAGCCATTAGCTTTGTGCGAAAAGTTTTGAAAATTTGAAAACAAAGACCACCTAGAGGCTTTGAGTATATTTGGTGAACAATAGTAATTTTTTGTTATTTTAATTAAATCCGGCTTCTGCGTTGGTTTTTGGATCTTATTTCTTTGCAAAATTAATGTTTACTCATTTTTGTGCAAATGTTGTTTTCTTTAGACAAAAGTTAAATCATTTGAAATTAAGAAACGATTTTTCAGAAATTGAAACTTACATTTTATAACTGGTGATGAAAGTTCATCACTATAAGTATTCTTGGCATCCTGAAACTCAAGAAAATAAGTATATGGCTGATTGGAGATATCAAACATATAAATCTTAAATCAAGTTAATTAATTTAACAATATAGTTTACAGTCAATGAACCATGTTTACAAAATGAACTTAATAAATAAATTAATTAACAGAAAGTTTTTTTTAAAGTTTTGGTTTCTTTTTAAGAGTAAATCAATACCGAAAAACTGGCTTAAGAAATAAAATTGCCAAATTTTAAAAATCATAATGTTTTGTGACATAAGTTTCGATCTTCTAAATGACATTGGATATCAGTCCTTACTTATATCAAGTTATTATTTAACGGTGTGTCAGCATGGTTGACTGTGCTTTAGAAAAAGCTGTGAGCCGCGATAAACTTAAAAACGTTCAACGTTCAGCTTGCCTATACATAAGCGGATCGTTTCACACACGCTACCTAACAGCTTTTAATACACTTAGCAGACAAATAGTTGCAAGCTCTACTATTCGACTCAAAGCTTTATCACAGTTGGTTAACAACAATATTTGCCACTCCGTAATTCTAAAGTATTTAGAATCAATTTCAAAACACACAGACTACACCATCACCAACTGCAATACCGGCTTCCCAATCATTTTAGCGTGTTCCATGCGGAACTTAAAGCGATAACAAAAAAGGGATATCAACATCTGAAAAACGTATTTTTTTCAGATAGTCAAGCTGCTATCGGCTAGATAATCGGTGTTGTAGCCGGGCCCTGTCATTTTGGAAAGGCGTATATTCAAATTACTTTTCAAGAAGCTGTAAGGATGAGGAGTTAATAGTTCCCCACTTAATCTGTACATGCTCAAGCTCAAAAACGCAAGAATTATCTTGGAGAATTCTTCTATGACGACCTCAATCATATTAACATAATCAGCCTCTTACGTTTCGTAAGGGAAACTAGTTTCACTGAGCTTAGAAGAAAGCTTTAAGATTCATGTGGTACCATAATGGGTCTACTACTCCATCTCGGATAGCCACTTTAACCTAACTTCATCTATTTCAAATTTTAATAAATGAATTTAACAAATATTGAAGACTGAAATTATCTGCAAGTCTCAACAAATAGTTTTTGTTTAAAGTTCGATTTAAATAACTTAAGCAAATGTATTTCAATGCTTGTTTCAACATCCGTCTTAATGACGTTTCGTTATCTGGATATTCCTTACCTTCGGATTAATATGACTTTTTTTATTGGTTTTTTGCGTAAGCGTTGAATGCATAAGTAAGTTTTCGATTCAATGGAATATTTTTTAAACTATTCTTGTGCCTAAGGGTTCTAGGTGTGATGATTTCAGAGCAATATCAAATCAATGGTATATTACATATTCGGAAAACCATGGTTATTGTAGGTATATAACTGCACTTTTCAAAGACCTTTAACACCTTTCTTTTTATTTTGTACAATATTTAACTTTGTAAAAATTGTTTCCTGGAGATAAGTTCTAGTTTATTGTATCATAATTGCAAATACAAATTGCCGTTTAAATAACAAATTTCAGTTTGTATTAAATACTAGCGAAGTTCTTCAAGGATCTGCTCTTGGTCCCTAGCTTTTTTTTATTATCTAAACTCTGATAGATTGTGTTTTTTAATGAAATTTTTTGTTTCAAGCCTCTGACTCATTGTAGTTATAAAATATAAGCTGATCAAATGCGTAAATCAATTGGTCTGACCATGTTGAATGGAAAAACAAGTAGCGACAAAACTGGTTACTTTACATCTTTGAGAAGAACTACCAACTCCAAAAATAGACTACTTCCTTTCCAGTGGAAAGTGGTTTGAGTACACAAATTACTTAACAGTGGAACAACTGCTGTGCTCAGACTATCTTCAAGTGGTGGTTTCTTGTGATTTCACCAAACAATTGGAAGAACAAAACGAAAGTCAAAAACTTTTACCGAAGCTGCAGTGGAAGGAACGTTTTTTGATGTCATAAAAAACAAGCCTTGACACAAGTCTGAGTCTTGTAAACGGCTAGTAAGAGTAATTATTACAAACTCAGGAAAACCAAAACAATATTCCCTGTCCTTCATGATTAGGCTGAATGCAGTAAGCGAAAGTAAGAACTAAAAGGGATACTTTTCGTAAGGAAAACAAAAATAAGTATGGGACTGTTAGCACATCACTTGGAATGGTTACTTGATAATCCAGGAAAACCTTTCCAAATACAAAATCAAGCATTCATAATTCAAGAAATAGTGACTCTCCTTCACAGATGCAACAACAACAAAGCTCCAGGAGAATTTTGTAAATATGCTTCAGAAAATTGTTGGATAAAACTAACAGATGGATACAACTTCATTTTCCCGAGAGATAAATTTCCGGGAAGCTTCTGAAAGAATATCATTTTCACAATTTTCCAGAATAAACTATCATGGCATATCTTTTATAAACTCTGTCATGAAAATCTGGACAGATTTGATTTTAAAATAAAGACATGCATTGCCAGATCATTCCTAACAAAAGGAAATAAGTTACACACTTTCTTCAATGACTGCAAGTAAGCTTTTGATTAAGTACATTGAAGTACATTGTTCTACAAGCTAAGCTGCTTAGGTATGTATTGTATATTTACAAAAATTTTGAATGCGTTCAAAGGGTTCAACGCGAAAAATTAAGCAACTGTATGGAATGAAACAGAAAGATCAGAATGGTTCCACTCGACATCAGGTGTTAAGCAATGCTGTCCTCTGAGCCCAGTTCTCTTTTTGCTTTTAATGGATGATCTGACTACGTTTTACCCGGTGGAAGTTTTAAAGCACTGTTATATGCAGATGATGTTGTCATTTTGCAGAGACTTCAAGTATGCTGCAAATAATGAGAAACAAACTACCAATACATGTGGCATGATGTTTAGTGCGGTAGACTGTCATGCCAGAGGTCCTGGTTTAGTTCCCTGAGGGTGCCATCTAATCAAATCTCACGGGTACTGCCTCTTGTTGTAAGTCACTAGGCATTAGTTCTCTTCCATTACATGCTAATCATCCAAAAATGGGCCTCGTCACTAAAGATATTTTTTTCGCCAATATTGGGGTTAAATTCCACACGCAAAATTCGCTGAAGTCTGCAAAAGGCCGAGTTTATGTGCACGGGTTCTGCTTTACACTTTCACGGACGGCGGCGATGTTCTCGGCCGATCTTGCGTTCCTTGAACTATCGGGTGTTGGCTGATTGTTTCCTGAACCGTTCGTTAAAGAGTTTGCGTTAGCGAACACGCATTGTAATATTAAAGTATCATTTGAACGTGCTGTTTAATCAATTTAATAATAAACAAAAGATTTGACAGATATCACCAAAACAAAATGGCTGCAACGGGGCGCTGTAATCTGCCACGACAGTTGAAAAATCCCTTACAAAGTAAGATCTTTAGGTTTATTCATACAAATTTTGAATATGTCCAAAGTATGGAATGCAACAGGAAGATCAGAATAGTTCCACACGACTTTAGGTAACTAGGCTGTCATCTAAGTCCAGTTCTATTTTCCTTGACGATCTTACTACACCTTTACCGCGGGTAAATATGGAGCATTAGTGGTATAAGTTTTTCTGGGACACCAATTAATGCACTCTTATATGAAGATTATGTTGCAATGCTTAGAGGGACTCCAAATATGCTGCAAATAATGGTAAACAAACTTCAATTATACTGTAACCTATGGCTATCTCTCAAAAAACACTTGAAAGCAAAGATAATCTAAGCATAAGAAGCTATCAACTGCAACTTTAAACAACACTTAAGAAAGTAGCATATTGCCCCAAATACAAAGTTTTAACTATTTGAGACCGTAATGCGATCGATATTATGCTATGCTGGCCAAGTATATGGAGATTTCAGCACTGTGAGGAAGTAGAAAAACTCTAAAAATGCTTTATCAAAAAATTTTACTGGATCCCAGGATCATCTATGTATGTTCACCTAAAGACATAAGTTGCACCACTCTATATTTCCGCATTTAAAATGCATCTGCAGTATAAATTAAAAGTTAGAGAGCTACCACACCATCGGCTACCTAAAATAATTGTTAGACATCTCCTCTCTTGGAGATCCAAATTCTTTGAAGAGTGAAATCGACGTGGTCTTGAACATGACCTCCAGTTACTAGAAACAAAAATGGGGGATTGAAAAACTGTGTGCTCTTTATTGCTAGGAAAAATTGAAGGATCCTTGTTTGCAAAATTTGAGGAGTCCTATCAGCAAAGTGAGTCCCAAATCCTGTTTTGACAATCGACTACAGAGATTTAATTTTTCCAGTGACAACACTGGATTGCACATTATGCAGTCTCCAAGAAAACTAAAAGGTAAGCATTTCCTATTAACATGTCTTATCCTTCAAACAATCCGGCACTTTTTCTGGGGAGGTATATAATTCCTAGATTTTATATTTTTTTAGATTAAATATATTGGTTTATTTTAATTCAGAAGTAATAATGATTACAAAAATTACTCAACTCAATCTTTAATTGTTATTAAGAAATAAATTATTATTAGAAAATAATAATGAAGATAATAATCATAATAAAAACCATGGACTAGGTTTAGTGTGAACAACAGAAAAAAAACAACAGAAACTACAATTCTTCAGCTAATATTTTGGCTTTGTAGCCAGCGACTTCCTTGCAAAAAGCGGTCAGAATCTTCCATCCTTCTTTTTCGTTTAAAACAGTTATTATTTTATCCAAGGTCATTGTCGTACAGTCAAAGAAGACCTTACATAATGCACAATGCAACGAAATGGAATACGTCCTCCCAAGCTTTTAGTTTATATAAAGTGCTAAATAAAGAAAGATCATCCCTGTGCGGTTTGAAATTCAAATTCCGCAATTCTCCTCTATAGCTTTTTATATTTTTGATATGTCAAAGATATAGTTTTAATCCCGAAAATAGTTCAGTTCATTGAAGGCATAGTTAAGTTTGCAGTAATATTGTCTGTAGAGTGATTTTTTTCTTATAATTTGCAGGCACTCAAGGGGTTATTAGTACCCTTTATGTGTTTATATTTAAGCACAGTGCTAGCATTAGGGAAATAGGTAAGGTTTTAAAAGGAGATACCGGTGCACATTGGTCTTAAAGTTCTGAAGAGAGTTGGCTGAAGCATTCCACATTCTTGATGTGCGATTTAAGAAAGAATCTCTATACTTGACAGTACGCCCGAAATTGAGCACAAGGGAAAACTGATGAGCATTCCTGGAAGTGCGAGTATTACGGCTGAATCGTTTAAGGAAAGGAATGTAACTCGCTAGTTCAACAGAACATTCTTTGTAAAAATATCGATAAAACAACGAAAGGCATGAAACATTGCGGCGGTGTTCTAGCGATGTAAATGTTTCGATTATAGTTCTATCGCCTATCATTTTAAAAGCCCTTTTTTGTATTCTATCCATGAATTTTAAACTTGTTTTAGGGGCACCTGCCAAGATATGCGAATTATATTCAAGCTTTGGACGGATGAAGGCTTTGTAAATTACAGCGAGATCAGAAGTGTGAAAAATTTCTTCCACCGTCGGAGAAATCCTAAGCACCTAGCAGCATTTTTGGCAATATCACATATATGATCGTTTCATAAAAGGTGATCTGTGATACACATACCAAGTACTGACAGTTGATTAGTTTCTTGGATGCAAGTGCCACAGGAGACAGCATTGAGTTTTCGAAGCATTAAATTCTATACGGTTAATGATTCCTCATTGTACAATGCTGTCAAGATCAGAATTTAATGAGCTTATCATACGCTGCCGTTGAAGTTCCACATCCAAAGGACAAGGATGTGAATCCATAAACGAGTATGAGAAGCTGAGGGTACTGTCGTCAGCGAAACAGGTTAATGGGTTAGAAGTGGCAGACAAAAGATCATTTATGAATATAAGAAAGAGTGTCGGAGTGATGATTGTGCTTTGTCCTTAAACTCCTCTTTCAGTTTTTTGGACAGATTCCTTTTGAATGATGTACACAATTGTTTTCCAATCTTCCATTTTATTGACCGAAATACTAAGTGGCAGATTGTATCTCATTGCTATAAGGTCCCACTTTTCAAAGAACAAACATTTTTAAGAGATCGCATGTGTTATAATAAGTTTTGTTAAACGGTTTTATGTATGAGCAGCGCTAATAACATAATCGAATCGAAGCTTCAAAGTTGAAATAAATAGTGGAGACAATAACGTCTCCAATAAAAGCATATAATTTGGGGAACTTAATGGAAGTTTTAACAAAAAAAATCTAAGTAGTTTTTCAATTTATTCATTTTGCTGATAACCAAACTTGAGCGGGATAAAAAAAACTGATTTAGAAGTTGCTTTGAAAAGTTTATCAGGTCTTTCATATACTTCTAAGTACTGCTTTGCTTATTGAAGCTTTTTGGAAAGATGTCTGTTCATGCTTAAATTTGAAGTCATGTTCATTCCTAGATATTCATACCCCTTAACGATTTTAATATCTTTTCTTCACTATGAGATTCCAAATCTCACATATTTTTCAAGGTCCAAAATCATGCGACTTAGTCCTTGAGTACTTCAATCCTCCTTCTGGCCCGCAAAATTCCACCACAAATCACTTTATTTATGTCAGCAAGAAACAGGTAAGAACATTAAGCATTTTCGTTAACATTTCCATCAATGAAAGTTTCTATCGATAGAGTCATAAACGGCTTTGAAGTCTACATAAAAAGTGTACAGTTTCCTCTGTTGATCCTGAATCAACTGTGCAATATTCATAAGGGTGAAAATTTGGTCAATTGTTGAATAATTTTGTCTAAAACCATCCTGAAAATCACTTAGAATGTTCTCATTATCGACCCATGCTGTTATTCTTGCGTTCAGTACTAGCGCGAAAATCTTTAATGAACAATTCAGGAATGAAATACTATAATTCTCTACTGAATCCAAGTCACCTTTTTTGTGTAGTGGAAATAGAATCGCCTTTTGGAAACCTTGTGGTAATTTGTACAAAATACAAATAAAAATATGAAGTTTATATGAAGAATTTCAAAACTTACTTTAAAAGTTTTCAGGTTGAAAAGTAATTCCGCTAACAGATGAAGAGCACCTTCATAAAACATAGATTCAAAAATAAAATAAATAGCTTCCAATGTAAAATGTACATTATTTTTTTTAAAAATATTACATTTTCTTATTATTTCATAAAAAGCCTACATTTTTTTATAAATTATGTGAATTGTTTACACTTTAAGACCACTTTATCATAAAAATATTGCCTCTTAAGCCTAATGGCTTGTAATGACTATTTTATTTACAACAAAATATACTATAGGTATGTTGGCTGACTTAAATGAGTCTAAAATATGTGGCAAGCTTTTAAGCCTTGAACCAGTCAGCGAGTAGTCAATTTAAATAAAAAAGTTATACCTACATATAATATGAATTTATTTAAACCATCAACAAATTCACACTTTTTTCCTCAATTTGTATATTATATTTGATATCTACAATCATAAGTAATTGAAAATAAATTGAAAATGGATACACCGCCCGCTGCGGTCGTCTGCTCTACCGCCCGCCCGTGTACCAAACTATAACTACCTCTAACCTAATGTATACCTACTTGTCTCTGTCTATCTGTCGACGAATCCAACTCGCTTATTTGCATATCCATTAGCATTTTAGCCTCGCGTCGAATTTCAATTTCAACACCTTCATCTACCACAACAAGGACACCATACATCCAGAATCGCGGCTAGGTGGTGGCAGCGGCGCGGCGGCGATGACGGCGGCGCACTAACCGGGATCCGGGATAAAACGAGACATGTTGTCGCTATCCTCTTGTTTTCATTTTATATACTACATATATACTCATATAGGCAGGTACTCATCGCCATCGCCAACGCCATTGCGGCCATTGTGTGCATAATCAATGTGTTTTAGTACAAATATAGGTCTCAAAGATGACCCATTCGGCACTTCATGATCATCATCAACAAGTCCCAGCCATCTCGCCTTCATCTATACACATACCGCATATTATCAAACCACCATCGCCGCGGCCAGCAGAAGCTTCAGAATCCAAGTTCATATACGACTACAGCATTCAGCGCATCATTTAGCGTGCACCGGGCGCGAATATCTGCGCACAGGTTAAAGGTATGAGAGCGAACATGTGTAATCTGGGTGTTAAGGAATTTCGAAGTTAAAGAATCTTTTCTACACGTATCTGCGATGTGTTGTGGAATTTTAAATCGAATTTAATTTAGTTCCATTTGGTGTGATGATGAGATGATGGTTTTGCCGGCGATGGGATTGGAAACAGGGACGACTTATAAGTAGCAAAATTCTGCCCATATAGCCGGGAGAGACAAAAGGGAGACAGCCAAGGGCAACTCGCGCCATCATCATTTTCTGTTTTTTTTTTCGTATTGCGTGAGTGCTTGATGCGAACTTCTTATACCTACACATGCAGAATTAAAAACCATCATCAGGAGAATAAAACAAAAAAGATACAAAGATACAAGATAGAAGATGCGATGCGATGTATAATTTGCAGATGAAATTTGTTCTAATGTCGCTTTATTGTGCCCTTTTCCCTTTAATTTTGTTCACATTTTCTACAATCGAACAACAAAAAAAAAGAAGAAGAATAAGAAGTTCCTATCCTCTTTTGAGCTTACAGCCATGTCCAAAATATTAGGAATAAGTTTTTTTTTCAAATTTTTGATAGAATTTTTAATCCTTTAATTAGTTTTCTTCTTTGAAAATGCTAAATAAATTATATTCAAATTTGTTTTCAAAATTTATAGTCAAGTGTTCCTATTTTTTTAGCCAGCTGGCCCCTTCCAAAATCTTGATAACTCATTTTTAACTTTTTCAAAATCAAAATTTAAGAAACATTAACATTAAATTTCAATTGTTAACATTTAAGTTTGTTGCCTTAAAAAAGTGCTTAAGACATAATTACCAAAACACAAGTTGTGTTCCTATAATTTTGGCCAAAGCTGTCTGTATATAGGTATGTCTCTATGTTAGCCTGTTTTGTAGAAACTTTGACTTTTCGTGAGAGAATGAGAATGAAAATAAAGTGATGGTGTGTTTAGTGAAGTTGAAGAAATTCGATCTCGTTTTTTTTTTTTTTTGTTTCATCCGTTTTCAAATGGAGCCTTTAATAATTTCAGTCTTTTGGTGCGATGATGGCGATGGTAAATGTTGAGATGGTGACTAAACTATAAACGTGTGAAACAGGTAATTGGAAGCGACGCAACGACGGCAAATAAATGGCTTTGGGACATTTTTATTTATCAATAAATTTTGATAACAAAAATATATAAATTAGTAAAATAAATGTGAGTTTTGTTTTAACTTTTTCTTTTTAAATGTTAACAAATAAGTTCTACCAGTTATAAGCGCAATTATTTTAATAATTTAAACCAAAGAAAATTATTTAAAAAAAACGGTAGTTGTTTTAAATAATTTTAATTGATAAACGACAGTTATGATGATGGGACTCAATAGATTGGAAATATTCGCATATCTGAAAGTTATAGTATTTGACAGGTTAATTGTGGGTATGAATCATCGCATTCTGATAGAGAATTTAGCCTTGAGAGTGAAATTTTGTATAATGCCTGCACTTTAGTAATTAATTTCGCTTTAGGGAAGACCAAGGGTCTTGGTGTTACTTTATTAGGCTTCGAGGATGGAAGATACCAAATTGTGATTTGACTTTTAAAACATTTCAGAGCAAAAGTGCAGTTTTAAGAAAAGAAATGTATTTTCTTAAAAACATCACCAAGAAGCTGTCATTTGACATTTGACACGATTGTTTAAACGCCTCTCCGTTCTCAAGGTGTCATTGTTTTGTGGAGTTTTTTGGCCGGCAGGTAATGTGCTGTACAGCGTAGCTCAGAGGGTATAGCAAGGATTCAACACAAACGTTCTAAATGACCCTAATGTACGTCGTAATTTCGTCAGCACACTCGGCTACAAAGCATCGAACATACAAAATGCTGGCTTATCGGTAGATGCTTTGTGGGGCCATATTAAGAGCGCTTACATGGGAGCTGGAACTGAAACTATACCCAGACAGACAAGAGCTAGAGATTCCTGGATATCCCAAGACACCTGGACAAAATCACATATCGAAGAACACTTAAAATTAGAATCAATTCAGAAAGTGATGCTCAGCTGAAATTGATTCTACGAAACGAGTATAGAGCATCTCATAAGACAGTGAAGTGGTGTGTGAGACGTCACAAGAGGGCAAGAGTGGACAAACTTGTGGAAAATGCGGAACATGCTGCAGGAAGAGGGGACGCAAGAGAGCTGTATAAAATCACTTAGGACATTATCGGACAGCGTAGTAGCACTAACACTAACCATCCCGTGTTAGATTTGAACGGAAACCTTTTAGTGACGATATAGAAGATCAGCTACAAAGATGGAAGGAACACTTTTGTGCACTGCTTAATGATGAGCACAATGCAGAATTGAATCCACAATTGAACAACATGCGTAGATCTTCTGGGGGTATTGACACCAGTCTCCCAACAAGTGCAGAGATAAGTAATGCGATACATTTTATAAAGAAAAACAAAGCAGCTGGACTTGACGGTATTCCCGCAGAATTCCTAAAAGCAGACCCTGAGGTAGCTTCCTTTATTGTGCTTAAACTCGTGCAGGCTGTCTGTGAGAGTGAAACTTACCCAAGCGACTGAAAGAATGGAGTTTTTGTAAAGTTACCAAAGAAATGAAACCTCAAAAACTGTAATAATTGGCGAGGTATCACAATTCTGTCCGTTTTTTCGAAGGTAATGGCAACTTTTATTCTCGAGAGGATTAAGTCCAGGATGGAGTCTACCTTCAATAGGTACCAAGCGGGTTTTCCCAAAGGCTGATTGTGCGTCGACCACATCAACACCTTGCAAATCATACTCGAACAATCATCTGAGTACCAATCACCGCTGTACCTAATGTTTGTAGATTTTGAGAAGGCGTTTGATCGGGTCAATCGTGAATGCATCTGGAGATTGCTTATTGCGCAAGGAATCCTTGAGGAAATTGTCGCTGTTATTAAAGAATCGTACAACAACACAAGATGTTTTGTGTTGCACAATGGATAGCTTTCCGACTCCTTCGATGTGCGTCAAGGAGTGTGACAAGGAGATGTCTTGTCACCAATTCTGTTTTTGCTGGCGATTGACGTTGTGATGACTGCCACGGTGGGTACAAAAGAAAAACACGGTATCCAATGGAGTCTGTTTGACAAGCATACACGGCAGGCTTAAATCAGATGTGTCATTCGCTGCAATTGAATGGAGAGGTGGCTAGCTTAAGGACTAACACAAATAAGACCAAAGTAATGACCACGGGTCAAAGCACACAAGATATTCTAAAACAGGGGACTATAGAGGAGGTCGAGTAGTTTAATTATCTGGGAAGTTTTATAGCTCTCGATGGCGTATCGGACCTGGATAATCACAGTAGAATAAACAAAGCCCGTAGTGTATTTGGAACCCTTTCTCCTGTGTGGAACTCTAGCAAAATATCGCTATGCACCAAGTTGAAACTCTTCGAATCCAACGTCAAACAAGTGCTGTTATATGCTTCTGAAACATGGAAATGCTCTGCCACGCTCTATTCTGAAGATCCGGTGGCCGCAAACCATATCTAACGTTGAGCTGTGGAATAGGACACGACAGAAAAAATTGGACGCAGACATCATGCAACGGAAGTGGCGTTGGATAAGCCTTATACTGAAGAAACCTGACGACAATATAGCAAGAAAATCCGTCCAATGAAATCCCCAGGGTAATAGACGCTTTGGAAGATCAAAGACAACTTGTAAGTCATCAGTTTTGAAGGAGCCTTGGTCTCAAGGTATTCAATCGTGGCCACAGCTGAGGTTAGTTGCGGTGAACAGGGATAGGTGCGCTGTTGTACTCGCAGCCAGCTAATATATATAGGTAATGTGATCTTAACCTGGACCTGACTTATTCAAAAATGAACCCGGTGCTGATTTTACAGTGATTGGATTGCACCACAGATTCATGGCTGAAATTGGAGGATAGAAGTGTGAAAATTTAACAGAGCTAATCCGAATTGTTGTTTAACACCTCAATCACCTTTATACCGACGCTCTAAAAATTCTTACCCTCTAATTTTTTTTTCTGATGAAAGTACCCTCAGGTTTACATATTCATTTCTCATTAAATTCCGATCTTGACAGCATTGTCCATTGATGAATACAAAAATTGTGCAGAATTTAATGCTTCCAAAACTCAATTCTGTCTACCTACGTCTCAAAAGTGTAATCCTTCCCTAATTCCAATATTCATGGGTGGTACTTGCATTGAAAATGATGAACAGATTTTAGTTTTAGGTATGTGCACTAAAAGCCACTTGTGTTGGAGTGATCACATATTTGACATAAAAAAATGCTACTAAGTGGTTAGGCTTTCACGGACGATGTAAGAAGTGTTTTACTTTTCTGATCTGGCTAAAACTTACAAGGCTTTTATTCGTCCAACACTCGAGTATAATTCTCATGTTTGCCCCAGTAACGTTCTTGAGGCTTTTGGATTATAATGGAACAAATTGCTTTAAAAATGATATGAAACCGTTTTCTTACTTCTCTTTAATACCACCGCAAGGTATCATGCCTATCATGGTTATATAGTTATTTTTATAAACAATGCTTACTTACCTAAGGTGGCGCTACAGTCCTGTGTGAACTAGGGCCTCACCAAACAGACTTCTCTATCTAGCTTTGTCCCTAGCTAGACGCCTCCAGTTTCGCGCTCCAAGTTGGGTGAGGTCACTGTAGGAGTGGATTCGAAGACTTTCCGAGCCGGAGCATTGGTTTCTATGCGTTCTCGTTGGGCTTTTACCATATGGATAAGTCTACGTCGCTGTACAGCCTATATAGCTCGTCGTTCTATCTTCTTCTTCACTCCCCTTCTATACATACGGAACCGTAGGCCAAACGACAAACTTTTATTTGGAAACAACCCAAGGTCCTTTCATCCCCTTTTGTCATAGTCCATGCTTCTGCTTCCTTGAGTGAGCTCCTTGCTATACAATTGCTTTCTTAGCCCAAAGAAGCAGCGGTTAACAAGAGTTATTCTTCGTTTGATCTCAGTGCTGTTTGTTTTCTGCGTTCAGCTGCTTTAAAGAGTTCGACATTCAAGCCTTCTGCTCCAGTGGCTTTGCTAGACTTCATCTTAAAAATAGCAATATTTACTTCGTCTAAGCCTAGAGGGCGGGATTGTTGGCTTCATTGTCTATGTTGAATGGATCATCCTGCCTAAAAGTGGTATTTGCTCGTCGTCGCCGTTATACAGTCTGGAGAAGTTGTCCTTCTTTATCCTCTGCATTGACTGCGGTTCCGCTATGATGTTTCCAATTTTGCCATTGCAGCCTTCGGTTCGAGGTTTATGTTTTTGTGAATTTCGATTCACTTGCTCCTAAAGCTTTCGAACTTTATTCCTGCTTTTAAAACTCTCAACATCTTCTGGCCCACACTTCTGAAAAGTCATTGTTCCTCTCGGCCTTCTATGCAGCGCCGCCGCTTGTTGCGTGCCTGTTGTTTGGCTGCATTTACCTGTCGACACTTCTCATCAAACAAGTGGTTCCTTGTTGGGAGCAGATTGAAATCCAGCACGTCAGAGGTGGCTTGGCTTCTCTGATTGCATCTTAGCAATATTTCCACTAGTTCTTGATAAGTTGTGTTTGCGGAAGAGAACTTCGAGAGACGTTACTTGTAACTCGGTCGGAGAAGGATTTGGCGACCTCTTAAGGATGTAGCCATTTGACGTTGCATCTTCTCCCAGCATCTCCCTATTTGGCCTTTTGTCTGGAAATCCGAAGTGCATTCCTTAAAGTAAAAATTTAACCGTTTTTATATGGTGATATTTTGGACGAAAACTTTATCCATTACAATGGGTTTCTATAATTTGTGGGTTATTGGGGCGCCTAAATAAATTTGTCTTAAATCAGGTATTAAATATATATTCTTCCCTTAAGGCTGATAATCTTGTTTCATTCAAAAAGTCTTCACATCTTTCTCTCATTAAATTCCCATAAAATTAAATTTGCCTTCGACCTTTTCAAAACAAAAGTTGTTGACTTCCAATCGATTGTAAAAATTCATTCATTTCTCATTTTACATCACGTAAATGTAAAAGATGATGTTTAAATAGACATAAGAAAAACTCTATAAACCGATATCCGATGTTGTAATAATAATAAACATCAATCGATAGTGATTTTATATATTGTTTGATTTATTATTTATCGCCCACGTATTACACTAAAAACTAAAAAAAAAAATAACCGAAACCAAAACACAATAAAACATCAGCCTACGTAACCAGAAGCATTCAAATATTCAACAAGTTTCTCATAGCCACCAATGCGCAAGAGCATAAATATATACCTACAGTATGTAACGTAGGCATAAATCTTACAATTCAAGTCAATCGATCATTATTATATAGCACATCACATCATCAGAAGTTCAAAGGTGCATCAATGATTTGACGTTTCTCTTGGGAATGCAACGTCATCAACGTCAAATTAAAGTTTTAAATAATATTTTCGGTGTTTTTTTTATCGTTTTTACATTTTACGAGAGCGCCGGCTTTTGTATAATATTATTTTGGATATGCAGGGTTACTATAGACCGCACATAATCAATATGTTTACCCGCTGTGAGTTTGATATGATGCCTAAAGAGGGTGTTGTCTTCCTTTGTAGATTTGGAATAATGATTTTTTGATTTTTCCTTTCGGTGTTTAAATAATTTGACTGATGGACAGTTTTCAACAATTGCATTATGGTGGCATGCATACATTTTACATGTATTCAAATTGATTACTGTAAGGATATAGTTATGCATGTACCTTTAAAATTATGGAAGTATTTCAAATGCTTCCCCTTCAACTCTAAATTCTTAAGAAATTTTTATTTATTGTTTTATTTTATTATTTATTTTCAGTTTATTTCTACCGAATTTCATCACAATTTCGAACATTTTCGAAACACACAAATCATCTTATAAAGATTTATACTTGTTTTTGTCTTAACATGATTCTATAAATTAAAAATCCATTCTAAAAATCAGCAAAAACATATTTCTTTTGAATAAAAAGAAACATTATACATAAATTCAAGTTCTAACGTCAGCTCTTTCGTTTTTATATTGTGCGGTATTGTTTGATTAGACAATTAATTAATGGATGATTTTTCGATGTCAAACATTGATGAATTGTAAAATTATGCAAACATTTTTCTTATTCATTTATCCATGGCATCGACGCATTATCTATGCATATACCTAACCAAGTGTGTTAAAATTCTCGATAAAGCCGTCATCATCATCGTGGAAAAAAACGTCACCTAGCACAAGTATTATAATTATATGTAGGAAATAAGACATTTAAATGTTCAACTTTGAAATCTTTCTCTCTTTCCATAGGTTTTATAATTAACACATAAAGTGATAGTTTCAGGTGGCTATGCCGTTAATTATGTGATACGTTGTGAGACATCACCGTTAATGATATCAAATAAATTTTAATTATGATCATTTGATGAGAGGAACACAAAATAAAAATCCATTCAACAAAGAAAAGACTACTGTAGGTTTGATATTTGTGCGAGCATTTGAATGGATGGTGAATAAATATACACAAAATTATATTTTCAAAAATTGATTGGAAGGCGATCATAAGTCTATTTTTGTTTTTACAGTTGAATCAAGCAAATTATTGTTGAAAGTTGACTTTTATGTTAATACAAAGAAAGTTAAAGAACTAATTTTAATTTTTTTCGAAAAAGATGACGAAATTATTATATTTTTGCATTAGAATCACACAATTGATTAATTTGGTTGTTTTTAGAAACAATAATCAAAAGAAACCCATCTTTAACAATATATATTTGAATATTTTCAATTTGTCAAGCCTATAATCAAACTACTCGCTTTGTATAATTTTGCTCGAATGTCAACAAGTTGTATTTATATATTTATTTTATTATGTTATGTTAAATGAATGAAATCAATGTGGGCGCGCTTTTATTTTGGGTACAAAAATAAAGGCTATGACTTTCGTATTGGTATTTTGTAATTTTAATAAATTGCTTAGATAAGAAAGTTTAGATGAACATCAATAAACATCGATACATCGATATTGAATGATTTATTTTTTGTATTACTAAACGGCTATGTTTTTTAATTTTAAATTAATTTGTTTGAACCATAATAGCCATATAAGAGAATGAGAAGTAAACTTCTCTTTTACTATAACTATATGCGTGGGATATTGTTAATTCATTAGCATTATTGATTAATATTAAATTTGATTACAGATACATAAGTTGATAGGTATAACATGAAATCATTGGGATTTCGTTTTTAAGTAGTAAAACAAAACATTATAAAAAGAAATTTGTTTAAATCAGAAACATAGTTTGACGAAAACTAATTGGAGAAATTATTTCGTCTTTATAATTTTTCCTTAATACCTTTACGTCGTATGAACTTTAGTGCTCAGTTTGCATAGCATTTTTGTAGATTTTTCTCGACACCTTCCGATAGCAAATTCATTCTCAACGAATTTACTGCGGGGTGAAACGTCACGGTAGCCATTATGCGGTTTTCTTTTTCTACAGCTCAATTTTCACAAAGAAACTTAGAGTTCTACAGATCAATCTACCGTCAACCAGATTGAATGTATTGCGATCGACTATACACACTTCAAGCATCATGGATGTCCGAACTTTCCTAGGAGCTAAAATTTTTTCGGAACACTTCTTTCTTATAGCCTAGGTAGCACTTTGGGTTCCCCCATGAAAAAACAGGGAGCTACTGTGAGAAAATACAACTTCATAGAGCTGGAATCGCAAGTGATGGCCAAAAGCTTTTCCGACCTAGTCACAAGTAATATTTTAGTCCACAGTCGATCAAATATTCACAAAAATAACAAGAACATCAAATTGACACCCACCACCTCTTCATCGATTTCAAGGCCCCATATGACAGCATCTACAGGCACAAGCTGTATAGAGACATGTCTAGTTTTGCTATCAATATCAAGGTCGTCCATTTGTTCAGAATTCGTGCTGCTCCATAAAGGTTTTAAAAAACTTAACAGAACCTTTCGATGATAAAAAAGGCTTTAGACAAGGTGATGCGCTGTCATGAGATATATTTAACATCATCCTTTAAAGAATAGTGTAGAGCTTCCACGTCAACTCTTGAGGCGCTATTTTTCAAAAGTGTCCAATTTCTGGCATATGCTAATGAGTGATGTCAATGGGGCTTTTGTGAGTATTGAGGCATAATCTGCAAAAATGTACGAGATGTACGGACTGTACAGTTTAACCAGAAGGATAAAAGTCAAACGGCTGAGATGGTTTGGTCTCGTAAAGCGGCCTGGAAAGTTTCAAATCCACGCTCACAGAATAGCGCAGTAGAGGTAGACCACAGATCAGGTATCGCCCATAAGTATGGAAAGTCACCTCACCAAATTTATAGTGATCATCTGAAGACACATAGCTAGGGATCGAGCTAGATGGAGAAGTGGCCTTTAAGAAAGTAAGTAAGTTAAAAAAAATAATCAAGCCAAATATTAAAAAAATTCACTTTGCAACACCGAAAAAAAGTTGTCATGCGGTAGTCACAGTTGTCGTATTGATTACCAAGTAGTAAACAGAATCCGCTTTGTCAAGCTGTTATTGAATTTCTCTTGGACTCAGATTATATTCATTGATTATCAAATGATTTACGATTGTCATAACTTGTTGTGTTGTTAGGATAACCCAAGACTGTAGGCCTCCTATTAAAATCATATTACTTACTTTAAACATTGAATTCAATGCGGAGTATTTGCGATAACATTTACATAGATCTTTTAAGGGTCTATGGCTGAATGTTTGAATTATAATGATGATGATTTTTTAAATTATAGTGATTTTTTTGCAAGAAGTTGTCAAACATTTTCAGTCTTGTCTTTACAAAATAACGCTTGGAAATTATTTAATTCTTTTATCAAAAGACGTGCTCTGTTAAGAAAGTTCATCGCGCATTTCTTCCATTTCATGTTCAGTTTAATCGTTATTTGGGCTTTTGTGACTAAATGTTTTACTTTATTTACATTGTTGGACAACAAACCACCAACACGCTTACTTT